>NW_020221483.1:0-20877 GCF_003070985.1 Temnothorax curvispinosus
ACTTGAGCTGAGGCGAAGTCACAGGCGATATGAAGTAGTAACAGCTGAAAGAGGAACGCCAGTAGCCACGCGAACAAGAGGGAGATCATCGACCACATCTGCACCTTCCACTGCTTCATGAGCAAGTACTGAATTATAAAATATATGATGCTGATGATAAGCAAGCTCAGATTGATCAGCCAAAAGAGTAGCGACCACGAATACAGCGAGTCCAAGTTCTCCGCGGCAATCATCAAATCGTTATGCATACTCAGAATCATCTTTTGCAAACAAATAGAAACTGTCATAATCTCGTTTGCCACCAAAATGTTTAACTCTAACATAAAAATTAGTATTTTATATGCATACGTATAAAATTCTGTATCACATGTTATTATTTTTTATATTATATAGTATCATAATTATGTCACTCTTAAGAAGATAAAATGAAACCTTCTGGCTAATGATCATTCCATTGCCCCTCGCTGACGTAAACGGTAGATTTTGCATCGCAATCGTGTTCAGGTGATGAAACCGCTGGCCTAGAAAAATAGCCATCGCCACGAACTTGTAGATAGCCACCGACGTAACAATATAGGGCATCAAGTATCCCATATTGTCGGTCCATTTCTCTCCGAAAGTGTACATTCCGAGGCGATTAATGGAAATCCAGAGGGCCGCGGTCACAATTACGAGGATCCACGCGACGACCGCGGTCCGCGTCTCTTTGCGAGAATAACCCAATTGTCGGACCTCCTCATCAAAATCTTGTAGCGCATTCCAAATCCTGACGAATCTGCGTCTCGTGAATGTCACCAAGCCCAACTCGTACATCACCACGCTGTAGTTTATGAACATCTGAGTGATTTAATTTTGATCATTACTTTGAACTTTCATTGATTTAAAAACTTAGAATTCAGATGCTTAACTTAGATTTGGAAGAATAATACAAATTAAGATAAAACCATTAAAGCAGATTTTCTCTTCAAAGGATTTAAATAAATAAATAAATTCTTGATTTATTTATTTTTAATAATATATGTATCGCGAGTAGTCTTCTGCTTTATTTTAATTAATTTCTCACCTTTATGTTCACTGTTTTATCAAGAGTCTTGTTTCCTCTCTTGATACTTAGAAATCTGCTAAACACCTGGTAAAATACATAACTGTAGAAAGTAGTGGCGATTGTCGTGAAGATCAGGTTGATGTTCGACGGCACCAGGCGGTCTTGCGAGAAGTTGTAAGGAGCGAAGCCGAACACTCGTACGATATAGATCATCGGCCAGGTGGCTCTGTAAAGAGGCGAGTCTGGACCGCGTAGCTTCTTCAGCTGCTTCTTTTTCACTTTAACAAACACGGTCTTCACGTCAAAAGGAAGAGCGTGTAACTCCATGGCCGAAGGGAAATTGATCGACGACTTTGAATCAACAAGATCTAGCAAATATGAGTTTCTTGATGTGGTACTTCACCAATGAAGTGAAACTTGCATCCGTCTACGAAGTATAGATATTTATCAACACATATCACAATTTGCATATTTAAAGAAAAAAAAACAAAAGACAAGGGCGCATCTTAAGGGTATATTCGAATAGCCCGATTATTAATTAATACAATAATATTCTGTTGAAGAAAAAAAAATAATAAGAATACATTGCAATAGAAAGAATAGATAAATATTGAAAAATAAAAAATAATAACTTTGTATAACTGAAATTAGATTTTATATATTAATTAGTTGTTTAAGCATAAACATTAAAAACATAAAGTTGCAAGGTGTAATAATGTGAATTGAATGTGCGCGCTGCTCTAATCCACCGACCACCCCATGGTTCTCCCGAAATAAAAAGCGAATAATTTGCTCATGTCAATCTATCTGCGATCCGCGGTGATCGACGAGACTGAGCGAAGCTCGGCCTCGCTTTTTTTCGTTCTGGGGACCGCGAGCTAAGCACACATCTGACACATCTGAAGGGCCGACGCAACCACCTTTGAATCTCTCCGATCGGCGACCGAACTACATACGGGTCTTGATCCCGGTCCGCCCTGCATATTATCAGCGAATCAAGGAGAAGGAAGCGAAGGTTCCCGGAAGAAGCGAGAGAGCCAACGAGGGAAGCCCAATATTTTATATTATACAAGCACACAGTGACACAGATGAGTACCTTATTGTAAATCCGAATCATAACCGGCACGTGACGGTCACCTCAGCGTGAATGAAGAACGGTATGCGTGAGCGAGTGGATGGTACGCGGTTTAATACGTAATAAGAAAATAGCATTGTAATGTGGCGCCGAAAGTAGAAGTAAAGACGTCGTTGTAATAGAAGTACGAGTTTGATTATTTATTGTCCATTCCTATCGAGAAACTGAGTCGTCGTAGTTTCGTCAGGCAAAGTAAAGATCTTACAAAGTCTAAAATTTCTGTGAATTATTCATACTATGCTCCATTCTTCTCATCGTGAGAATTTTGCTGTGACGTTGTTCCTTCGTACATACAGATCTGTTGAAGTTAATTATTTGTCAAAGTCGATTATAGTGTGAAGAACGCGGCGCGAAAGCAAAGTTTACAATCGCAGGAAGATCGATAATGTCGCTTTCAATCAGGGTCCATCTTCAATTTCGTGAGTAAACATTGAATCAACGAAGTCCTGAAAAGTCTGTGCGCTTTTGCTTGGTGTCTCGGAAATCACCACGTTCATCGATCAATTGCATTGTCCTAGAAAACGTAACGTCGTGGGACAATGTGAAGCTACGATAAATAAAACTGTAGGAAGAAAAGTAACGAAAACGGAGTCTCTACGTTTTTCTTACTCTTTTCCCCACAGTTTTATTTATCGTGGATTTCCTCCCACCGAACATATGAAGAACTGGCATACGAGAAGAAATGGCATAAATCCAAAGAAAGAAGACAAGTTTATTCTTCTCTTAAGCCGTAGCGCCTCTTAAAACGCAGTCGATCGGGCGCGATAAACTATTACGTTCGCAAAATCCTGGAGCACTTCTCACTCTTTATTTCGGAATTTAAGCGAATTTTAACGTGGCCTGAGGGCTATTCCAGAACTGTCGTAATAGCTCGAAACTTTTTCCGCGAGTTCGACGTCAACTTTCCCCAACGACGAGAATGTTATAAATCCGGAAAATGTATAACCACGCCGAGAGATATAGAAAGAATAAGAAGATTTATATAATCTCGGAAATAGTACATATTTGCGTCGAACTTCAACGTCCTAAAAAAATAAACAGCCGAGCTTCCGGCCGAGATCCCAATGTATTTACTGGGATTCATCCCTTCGCAACCGCGATGCACGCCGCGTAAATCATTACGTCGCGTAAATTGGAAATTTTCGGGAATTTTCAGCCGGACCCGCGTGTACTCACACTGCGCGACAGGTCGCGTCGCTCGAAGCGCATTGATTGCCAGGACGACGACGTCGCGAGACTCGCGAGGACTACGAGGACTCGGCGTTTCATGGCGCTTTCGTCACGCGCGATAAAGCAGTATTAGAGTCACTCACGTAAGCATACCCGCGAGACGAGCACACAAACACAATGTACGCGCGCGAATACCACCGTTAAATATTATTTCCAAATGAATAATTGAACAGCGGAGGAGAATAACAGGTGGAGATAACCGGTCGAAGCGCTCGCGTATAATTATAATTGTACAGCACGAAGAGACAGCCTGTTTGTATTCAAGGCCATGCCGCGTCGCCGTATACCGATTTTATTGCACGAGATGTGTACTCCAATTCCTTTCGATTCCCATAAAACTTTTATAAAACGAAGAGAGTGAATGAATGATTTTCCCTCAAGAACAGAATAATGAATACATATGTCATTGATTTCTATATATAAATAATAATTTTGAAGAATTTCATGTCTATTGCAGAAATATAACATGAAATGATAATCGAATAATGATGAACTGTTTTTGAAATATACATAATTCAAGAAAAACCTATTTTCGATTATATATCTTTGTGTAAAATAATTTTGATAAATTATATATGTATTGTACGTATAAATATATGTGTATTCTGGTATAACGTAAGATAATTGTATGTATAAAAATATATGTGTATTCTGATATAACGTAAGATAATAATGAAAAAAACCGTAACATCAAGACCGTAACACAGAAAGTAAAATAATAAACAAATTATAACATGAACTTTCCTGCTTGAGAGAACGCGAAGAGACGTTGAATGTAGTCGAGCACCATTAAACGTGAATAAATAGCCCGATATTAGACAGAGAAAGTCTAGGGTCTCCAGAACTATTCCGTTCGGACAACGCTCCCGAGAAATGTAATTTAACGTCGACGGACGATATGTGGACGAATGCTGGAAACAGTGTGGTAGGAACGAAACGTATTTTCATATATTTACTCGGCGAGTGATGAGACCACATACCAGCCCCAAAAATAATGCAAACGACGTAAATAAATTCCGTACATATAGACTGGACGTTTTTAGCAAGTAATTTTTTCTTTGTTATTTCTATAACTGTTTATAAAAATGATTGTTTATAAAAACTGATAAAATATTAATTGGCTAATTATCTGGATAATAGAATTATTTAAACTTTGTCAGTTATTGGTCTGATTGAATTATTAATCGATTGATATTAAATGCAATACAAAATACAAGAGTTAACAGATCGAAATAATATTCCTCTTGACAACAGAAACGAATTTCGGTGGAACGTTTAGCAAATTGTTCACTGCAGTATGCATATTAATGTCGCACGGTAATACTCCACAGAATTAATAATTAGTAGGGCACGATATTACGAAGACATTAAGCAGCGAGTGATTTAATTTAAGTTAAGCTTAAGTTTAACTTAAGTAGAATTGCGCCAGTAGATATACTCTCTTTGATCTTGTCGCTGTATGTTTTCCTCCCACGGCAAAGTTTAATTGGAACGAAAAAGAAGAATTGTCAGTGACCGGAAGAGTAGAGCGAAAAGGAGTGCTTTTAAAGGACAATGCCGTGAATGCTGACGGCAAATACTCAGCGTCGCAACGTCACTGTTCCCGTTTCTCATGCAATTATATGGAAACGACGAAAAAACTTGGCGACGAGACGACTGAATGCCACCATCCAGAAATAGTCTGCATATTAAGAGAATACACATGTCACGAAAGGGACGTGTATTAAGAGCGATAAGTTGCGAACATTCAAGCGCTCTCGGTCTCCGGCGATCTCGGAATAAAGTGCGAGAAAAGTATTCACGTCCGTCCGCGGTGTCCACGTTATAACTTCTCTTGAACGAAAATTTAATATAAATGAAGAGGGAAAATGGCCGGTGAGTTGCGAGCGCGTTTTGGGTTTTTATCTCGTAAAATTCATTTCGAGAAATAAATTCTTGAATAAATTAGATTCTATCTAAAAGTATAAGAACGCAAACTGAATAGAAATTCTCGGCAAATTTTTTTTCATGTAAGTTTAATTATTGATTTAATAAATTTTATTCTAACTGGATAAGACAAATTAAACGAGATTTTGCGGATTGAGGAGGAAAACCGTTCCATGTCCCCTATTGTTTAAACGCCTCAAGATTATCGTTTGTTTACTGCCGTTTATGTCACCCTTCGTTTCGACAACCAATTAATTATTCCGATCAACGCGAGTGATTAAATCCACCGAATCCAAATAATGGAATGGCTTGATTTTCAGCTGAAAACTTGTTCGAAGAATAAACGCTAATCTCATTTCGTAAAATCGCGTTCTGCGCCACTTTCCTGTCATTATTTGCAACTTTTAAGACATTTTCGCGAAAAGTAATAATCGCTTCAAAAACATTATATCTTTGCTGAAACTCATTAAAACCTGTTTTTTATAAAGTACTCATTTGGATATTTTTCATTAAATTCAGAAATTAATTAATTAATGTTTTCAGAAGAAATATGAGTAAATACATATAATTTTTCCGTGAAAATATTTTATTTTACTTTTACGTATTACGCCATGAAATTTGTTAGATTTATTTCTTGCTGATTCGTTTATTTAAAATAAAATGTACGCATGCAGTGAAATAATTCTGATTGAATTCACTTTAGAGAACTATATTAAACGTTTTTTTAAGAAATTGTAATGATTATTTCGCTCTAAGAAAAAATAATTAAAATCATAACAATTATTTTAACCATTATACAAGTCACATTAAATTATATTAAATTAAGTTTAATTAGTTTAAATTCACAAACCATGACGTAGAGAATCCTATAAAGTATTATCTTTATTTTCATTTTTATTTTAAGAAAATGCTTATCTCTCTAAGGGCCGGTCGTTCCAACCTGTTAATAAACTAACTAGCAGTTAAGTCACATATATGTCTTTGTTTATCCTTTACATTAGACAAAGATAGACATATATGATTTAACTATATTAGTTAGCTTACCAACAGGTTGGAACAACCGGCTCTTTTAGTAACCCAAAATTATTTGTATGCCTGACGTGTGTATACATATATGTATACAGTACACATACATGCACACTCAATTCCCGCGTGATTTACTGGAGAACCTTTCTAAAGAATTTCGAACAGAACGAAACGAGAGCGCGGCCGAAGCTTAATGTATCTGTCAACGCGGTTTCCCGCGGGACAGTCGCGAATCGCCCGTTACGTGTCTGTCCGTCAACAACTTTTAACCCCAATAGACCCAACCCTGTCCCGTTTCAACCACAATCCGCAAAAAAAAATCTCCCGGAACATCAAGTCTGACAGCACGCGAGGCCATAGAGGACCGCTCGAGCGAATCGAAATGTCCTGGAACTCCTGGAAGCCATACACCGAATGCGACACGGCCGTCATGAGAGTGATCAAAGACGATCTGTTGAGATGGACCTGCAAGAGACACGCTGCCGGTGATCCCCTCGACAGGCATCTCCTACGTGACAAGGCCCTCGAATTGGCTGGCGAGCACGGACTGACTGGCACGTTTCCTGAGAATCCCCTCATCCCCTCCCCCGCATTCCCGCGTTGCTTTAAGGGCTCGAGGCACGAACGGGGTTAATCCGACGGTCCACGAAGACTGTTCACTTATTCCGTATCGCGTAACAATCGAAGGGATAATAGGCTCGTACCGTGATATATAGCGGTATCGAATGTACCGTTTAGCTCAGGAGAAAAACGATGCCTTTTCCCCGAGATTGGGATTTTCGTCTTATTCCCCCGCCTGGAAGAATAACATCCGTCCTCTCTATTTCTTTTTGACCCTGTACACAATTAACTCTGCTCCCTATATAGAGCAACATTCAAATATTGTAAAAAAAAACTTATGTTATTAATGCATGTTATTAATGCGTGTATTATTAATGATATTTGCGGGGATATTTCCCGGGTAGCAAGATGACGTCTAAAGACGTCTTAATGACGTTAGAGACGTCATTAAGACGGAATTAATACGTCATTTGACGTCACTCTGCTACTTGGGTTAACATCGTTGTAACGTCATATCACATCCCAGCAGACATTAATAAATTGCATGCTATAATTTCCTACTCAACAATGTAAATGTAAATGCAATATATGTTGAGTAGGGAATTATAAGCATGTAAATTGCATGTTACTTGGCATTTGCTGGGATTTATAAGTTTCTCCCTTTAAATCGTTTACTTTTGATTTCCGGTTAGACTTTAAATGTTCCGAAAAGTGGCTGACGTCTTTCTTGAAGAGATACGGCTTCTCGCTGAACTTGGAGGAACCCTCCGGGCCGATTTTCAAGGACTACCGACTCTGGATCGACATGATGCGATCCATTATCACGCGATACAAGCACAAAGACCTATTCCACGTGGACGAATTGACGATGTACTCGGACGTTTCGCCTACCGGGTTATCGGTGTCACCGACGCGGCAGGATGAACTCGAAACGAGTTTGAAAAAGACGACGGTACTGTTGTGCTGCAACGCCTCCGGCACCGAGAAGCTGCCGCTATTGATCTGCGGCTCTTATCCCGCCGCGATAATGGGCAAGGATCACATGTACAGTCACAGTGAGGACGCTTCAATAAACGACGGTCTCCTCAGGGAATGGTTGACCCGATTGAATTGTCGTATGTCGAGCAGCGGTCGAAGGATTTTGCTGCTGGTGCACAGGAATCGCATCGGTTCTTTTCGAAATTTTAAATTGAGCAACATTAGGCACGTGTTTTTCCCCGACGATTTCCCGCCGTCGTTGAGGCCTTTGAAGAGAGACGTCTTCCATTTCGTCAAGATGGCCTACAGACGCAAGTACGTTCATGAGGGGATCTAGAGCAACTGTTTCTATTAATTTAAACAGTTTAAGAGTAGTCATAAAAGTTAACAATTTTTTTTTTTAAATTGACTTGAAATTCGTCATCAGCACCATAAAAAATCTCTCTGTATAAACTCTCTATATAAACTTTCATTAATTTTCGAGAATCTTTTGTTTTTGATATTTTAACATTACTCGAGGAAAATGGTGTGGCACTCAAGGGGTTAATAAATTTTAATGCTCCAAGATTTGATAATAATGTAAAGATTCTCAGGGGTTTCATGCAAAAGACGCAAAAAGACCGTAGATCAACCAGAGCAGGCTGCAGTAATTTTATGTGCAAAATATAAGACTAATAGAATGTAAAATTTTCAAAATTTCTCTCATCATGTTTAGACAAAACTTTCGAAAAATGTAGAAATACCTTTTGTGTTATAAACAGAAGCTCGCGCTTCAAAGACTTAATTATCTCGCGAGGGAACTATCGGAAATATTCGTCGTAGGTATGTGAAAGGAATCAGAGGAGACAAACGCCGATGGAATGTCGAGAACGTAGTGAGAAGCTTGATGGAAGCGTGGAGGGAAGTCCCGCGCGATCTCATTATCGCCAGTTTTCAGCGAACGGGCTTTCGAACCGACAATTGTTTCCTGAGAATTCATTGCAACGCGTGGGAGGACCTGGAGACGGGGGTGTCTTTCAGAAGATTCGTCACGTTCGACGATTATCTCTCGGCTAATGCGTCGCATAAACGGTGCGAATCCACCGGCAGGAGTCACAGTTATAATTTCAGGCCTAGAAAAACCGTCAGATTCGACGATGTGCCCAATTTCGCGATCGATTCGAGCAGACGGGACCTGATTGTTGGTCACGCCCAGGTGAATGGAAATTTAAAAGAGATCTATGTGGAAAAGGACATCGATTGCGAGGGAAAGAAGGTAAAGAACTTGCTGAAGAGATCGCATGACGAGGCTCAATTAGACGAAGACCTTTGCGAAGAGGCGAAGTCGAGCGATGAATCACTGTCGGGGAAAAATGAAGATATCATCGTTATTCCAACGTCGGCGAGGCCTCCGAAGGTCATCGACATCCGGACGATCGAAAGTACAGCTCGGGGCTCTAAATCCGGTGACGTACGCCCGACGACGACGCGAGCGAGCCTGGACGAATCGAGGACGCATACGGAACGCGATTGTACGCTCGATAAAACGGCCAATAATGAGGAGAAGTGTAAAAATAGCCGAGTGTTGAGCAACGTGCGATCGATCGTAGGCCCGGAGGTCGACAATATCGCGAACGACGACATCAGTGTCGCGTTGCAACAAGTGTTCGACGATACGTCCGCCGTCGATTCGGACGCAAAGGAGCCGAACGTGAGGGTAGTTTCCCGCGCCAGCCCGAGAGACGAGATAGAGTCGACCGATTCGGGCGGAAATGTCGGGTGTTTCCCGCAGAAGTCACTGAAAAGGCATTCTGTCAACGCTGAGGAATCTCGAGATAATTCTAACGACGGTGAACCGGAGCGGAAAAGATCGAGATCCGATTCCGATTGGATGAGGCGGTACGAGACGGCGTTCGTCTTCGGCCCGTTTGACTTAGCGTGGACCGTAACCACTGTTTCCGCAAACAGTGACAATGGCGTACCGCAATCAGTGAGACCGAGGCGCTCGTGCGAGACGGAGAGGAGTATCTTTACCATAAGGCCCAGGAGGGACTAAAGACGATCCTCACAGCAGCTTATACAGTGAGTGAATGTATAATTATAAATGTATTCTTTGAAAAAAAGTAACAAAACAATAATCGTAATATTATAACTTTCCTATACATGTTTCGAAGCTTTGTGTAATGAAGATACATAAAAAGACGATAGAGGATAATTTATTGATTTCAATGAAGTTCTGATTCGATTTTATTGATCGATATTTTTATTTTTTCTGTATGCTATCTTCTTTTTATCTTTTTTCTAATATGTTACTATAAAAAAAATAAACCCAAAAAAATAACGCCATTTTCTTAAATTTAGAGAAAGATGACGGATCTGGAATCGGAGGGAATCAATCTAAAAATCTACAGAGACTCGTGTGCAATCAATTACAGTTTAAAAAACAATGAAAGTTATAACGCTATTAAATTATAAATCTTTCACGCAATATTTCTCATCGATGAATGTACTCACGTTCGGCAACGATTTATTATGATCTATGACGGACCACAGTCGTTACGAAATAAACGCTTGAAGAAAAGAAAACTACCTGCGAATCATTATTTGTAGAATAGGGTATAACATAGCGCGCGCTATACAGAGACAGGGAGAATTCTCCTCGCGCGTAAACTCGTGTTTTCTCGCGATACGCAATCGAGCAAGCAATATGGGACTTACAGTTTGAGCGAAAGTTAATAGTTTTCCCGGTAATTCGCGAAATGGCGGCTCCGCCCACGTGGAAAATTACATCGCCCCGGAAACACATCAATTCAGACTTGAGGCCCTATTGTGCGCTTCCGCCGGATTTCTTCGCCGGATGCAATTTCCCCGGGTCGCGTTTCCGTACGAAACGAAGTTGCGCTGCCGTCCAAGGATTCGTAACGGGGGAAGGACGCGATTCCCCCCCGGACGACATCCCCAACTCTTGAATAATACGACCTGTACACTCGGCGCGCACACATCGCGCTGCACGCTGCGTGAGCGACGCTGAAGGATTAATAGCTTGTCGTCACAGAAGGCCGCAATAATTTACAGTCAGAACCAAGAAGGGGAAATTATGACTAAAGCGATAAACAGATTACTTCGCGTTCTAATAAGAGGAAGACAACTTTCAATTTAAAATTATTTAAGTTTATGTATAAAAAAGCAACTAATTTGATGCTTTGATGCAAAAGAAATTGAGCCAATTAACAAAAAACATACATACACAACAACAAAAAATCTTTTGTTCTATATTTCAATATATCGATATATAATTTGAATTATTACTTACAATATCTGCTAAGTAATTAAATTATTATTCTTTAGATTATATGCAAATTATTAGATAGTGTTAAGTACCTGCTAAATAATTAATTATTAAACTATTAAATATTATTTATTATTAAATAAATCTGTTCAACTTAAAATTGCTAAAATTAAATAATTATTTGCTCAATATAATAAAAATTGGCTAAATAAATTCATTTATTTGTTCAATTTTTAGGATAAATATTTTATTCAAATTTTAAGGAAAGCCCTTCCTCCGCCAAACTCTCATTTAAAAAAAGATAAGAAAAGATTTATTAAAGATTCTATAGAGACATTAAGGCATTCTAAAATATACTAATTAAAACTGACCTTTTCAGCCGAGGACACTGCAGAGGACGGTGTAGAATCCATCACCGCCTACTCGGATTTTTTGTTGTTATCAGACTGTAGTATATGTATGCATTTTCGTATTTTGTAAGTTACACGTATATCCTCTTCAAGAGTACGCTTGCATGAAGACATTTAATGTGCTTGCTTCTAGCTGCACGAAAGACATCATACACACAGCACATGGGCGAGACGCAATTTATCATCTTGCAACTTAGCAACCGTCGTTACACTCAACATAATCGATTTCCGTTGCCATACTCATTCGAGGATATGAGCGTAGATCTCGAGTATTCTCAGCATAAAGTGCACTTTAGACGATAGATAATTCACAACAAAATATTATTTTTGTGATTTTATAAATCTTATAAAATTCCAAGAATCGCGATTTCAGGAAGTCTCGAAATTTTTAATTTGCGGACTAACAAATATAAAAATTTAATTTTTCGAAAATCGATAAAATTGGTAAATATAGGAATTAGAAGGCATACATAAAATTCCAAGCACTAAAATTCCAAAACCTCCAATTTTATTTATTGCTTCCTTCGTTTTTTTGGTCTGTGCATTATAACTAAGATTATGATATAGAAAGGAGCAGGATTAATTAACTGTTACTATAATCCAATTCCAATCTTTATAAATGATCCTGTATAACAGTTACAAGTGTAACAATGCGGGCGATTATATTCTTAAAGAGAAAGGAATCAATGTTAATCATCGATTATGATATAGAAAGGAGCAGGATGAATTAACTGTTACTATAATCAAGTTCCAATCTTTATAAATGATCCTGTATAACAATTACAAGTGTAACAATGCGGGCGAATATATTCTTAAAGAGGAAGGAATCAATGTTAATCATCGATTTCTTTCTCTTTAAAGCTTAAACTTTTGTTCTGTTCTATATAAAGGAATTAGCACTTTTTCACCTTTCTCCTTCTGAATAAAATATAATAAACACAACTTATATCATATCAAAGATGTATATAATATATAAATATAAAAAGATTTAGAGATTACAACTTGTATACGTATGGTGTAAAAATATTTATATTATGCCTAACTTGTACTATTAATATTGTTGCAAATACAGTGTAACACGCATTTCTCTTCATATTTTTTACATTCCAAGTACTATCGCAATTCCTATAGTTTCATTTATGGTACAATACTAACGTGCTGGAGCATCAATCATGCCCCGAGGACGTAATGTATTTCACGTACAAATGCACACACGCGCATGAAGTGTGCGATCCGAATCCGGAAATACCCGAAGGGTATTTTATTTTGCCGAGATCGAGTCGAAACTTATGATAATGATCACAAATCCATTTTTGTAAGAATTCTATTGAATTGTGCACTCATATGTTCTCCTATATCTTTTAGAAGACTATTATAATCTGACATTGCCTTTTGACACGGCTGGGAGACTATCTCGATTTTAAACTCTGTTGATTCCATCAATTCTCCTAGATTTTTTAGAACAATATTACAAAATGAAATTACCTTTTGCAGTGGCTGGAACTTTTTCTTGATTTCAGACTCTATTGATTCCTTCCATTGATCTAGCTCAATCTGAATCTGTAGAACAAGATCCTGTGATAGTCCTTTAGGAATATTCTGAATTTTCCTCTGATAAGAAACAGAGAGTTGGTCTTCTAAATTCTTAATCATTGCCAAGTTTGATAGGATCAATTTTGATCCTAAATCTGATGGTTCCTGAATAGAGGTTGAAACTTCAGTAGAGGGTTGTATATTTGCTCCATCTGGATCATCATCAAAAAGAATGTCACAAATACTGCTCACAGAGTGAGTCGAAACTTATGATAGAACCACGTCTTTCTACGCTAATATCTAACTTAACTGAGATACACCTGCAACCCCCAGTTCTTTCTTTAACGTTCGTTTTTCTCGATAAAGGTCATATTACTTAAAGCGAAACGGAAGGGGATAATTCGCGTCGATTACTATTATTATGACAAACGTGTAAATATGTAGGCTCGCAAGGTAAATGTATCTGATATGCTTGAATGTCATTTATTGACGATAAAAATCGAAATAAGCACTTGGACTTTTATTACTGCAAAATTTGATATATAAACGTCTATAAAATAAATAACTTTAAGGCAAAGATATAAAATCAACTTATTTAGCAGTCCAAATATATATATATATGTGTGTGTGTGTGTGTGTGTGTGTGTGTGTGTGTATATATATATATATATATATTTAAATTTCTCCAATTTTTGTAAAATTTCAATAATGTGTAATATCTTAGTTATTATATATTTATTATATCTATCAAATAACAATTAACATGATTTACAGTATCATTTATGTATAAAGCCTAGTTACGTAAAAATTTCCAGATATTAAAATAAAGTTATTTATTTAAGAAGGGATTTTTTTAACATTTCATTAAGATTTTATTAAAGATAATAGGAAATATCACATAGAATTACTAATGTAGTAATTCTTTGAGGTAAAGACACATGTGGAAACAGAGATTTGTCAATATTTTCAATCACCTAGCAATTCTATATCACGATATTGAACTTCTTGAATAACAGACAGTGTTTTCTGCAGTATTTCGGCATGCACCGCCGATTCATCTTGATCGGCGTTTATAACGATCCACGTATCGTCTTTCAATTTCTCGTAATTGGCGTCGACTCGCTGTTGAAACTCGTCATGCTCAAACCTTTCCTTTCCCCAATCGCTGCGCAGCTCCTGTTGTCGCTTCGATACTTTGAGAAACACCACGCAGTCCGGCTTTGGAAGACCCATATCGGCCTGCTGACACCAGTTGATACTTCTGCTGGTGTTGGCTGCCGTATACGCAGCACCAGAAGCTGCGTATCTGTCCATTATCAGAGTGACGCCGGATCGAAGCGTTTTCTCCATGTCCTCCTTGCACTCCCAGCGATTGGCAGAGAACAGCAAGTGAGCCGCCTCCGGTGGCACGTTTATCTCTTTGGACAAGAAGCTATTTAGGATAGTTCCAACTGGGGTCTTTCTGTCTGCAAAAGAAGCATAAAGAAGAATAAAAAAGAATGAAGAAGAATGAAGAAGAATAAAGAAGAATAAAGAAAAATAAAATAATGTTTCTCCAATTACAATTAGAGCTTAATATAATTTTTATTAGACCAAGATTTCTGGGTTATAAATAATTTATTTATTTATTCTTCGACTAACGTAATTAATTCTGTAACAGAATCAATTCTTTTTACTGTCGATTCTCTGCTTTTTCAAACAAATGCGATACAATCCATCGAGTTTGTGCTTGCGCCATAGTCGTCACTCCACATGATCCATATATGTAACAATAACAATGACGATGACACAACAAATATAACAATGACGAACAATCAACATCCCGGATTATATATACGTACTTCATAAATTGTTATTTTTCGATATATTTCGCTAATCGATGGATTGATTTGGATTTACCAATAGAAGGAACTTTTCCCGCGCAAAATAACCTAATTTCACGACACGCGGTCTACTCACTTGGAAATGCTCGGGCCTTCGCGAGGATGTTCAGATCGTTCAACGCGTTCATCAGCATCTTCACTTGGGTCGACTTACCGGCCCGGTCGCAACCCTCCAAAACTATCAACGCCCCACGTTTATACATGTTCGAATATTAAATCGCGAACGTGACAACGCTGGACGGGCTGGACGACGCCAGCTGACGATGCCAAAAATAGAATGGTCTTGGGCTTGGTTCCCCACTTCCCCTTCGAACTCCGAACCGTCAACCTCGGTGATTCGAACATCTGTGCACTACACCCATCTAGCGGCTGGAAAGGATGAAGATATTTGCCGGATGATAACTGCTTCATATCTACAGAATAAAAACACCCCAAAAAAATAGAAGATATCTTCTTGCGAAAAGAAATTAAAGTGAAGCTTATTCTTGCGATTAGCTAAAAATTCGATTTTTTTAATGTACAACTAAAAATCTTTCTCTTTGGTGCGAATTTTTTACTGTTCCGTTGAACAAAGATATATCATCACAATTTATATTCTGTTTATATTTATAATATTTAATTTATATATATATAAATTAATTAATCTTTACTTAACATTATAATCTTTAAAGGATTATTAGTTTTATAGGATTATTAGAGGGTTTAAACATAGCTTTGTGAATTGAAGGATCCCTCTCATTTACTTTCGCCGTTTTCTATAACGATTTTTGAATTGTTATTATTACCTTCGGCAGAAAACTGGGATTGCGGTCAAGTAAATAAAAGTCGTGCGTGCGAAATATTTTTTAACACATTATTTTATTTAGTTTTTTCTTCTTAAAAAAAGAATGAACTTGAAATCTCGGTTGTCGGGTTTTTTTCATTTGGATTCTGGCGAGTAATGGGCATTTTCGAAGCGACGGTACACACTAAGTTTGCAAATTGAACTAGCTATAATATGTATATATATGTATATATGTATAATATTTATATATAAGATAGGTTTTTCGCTTCTCGCGCGTTTTCAGCATAGTACATCAGTAGCGATGCATAATATTTATGTCTTTATATTCTCCCTGTTGCTCTGTTTTTATTTTTTTTCACTCACTCTCTCTCAGGTTTTCTCTCGTTCTCTTATTCTTGCATGCACGCTCTTTAATTTTTTTTCTCATTTATACACTAACACATTTTCCAAATATCGGTATTTTCGAGGGCTTTAAAGAATTATGATAGATATTTTTCTCACTCAATATTTCTCTCTCTTTCTCTCTTTTTTATTCTCCCTCTCTTCCTCACTCTCTTTCTCTCATTCTCTCAGCACACCGCATATAGATATTATTGGCAGAGGTACATTTCACGTGCATAACGTGTATTTAATTTCTTGAAGAAGAGAAATGAGACATATAATCGTGGCATCACGCGTGCGTCTTTATAAACTACGATTTTTTTATACAATTTGAATTTCATATTTTCCTTCCGCCGTGCGAATAAGAATCGTATAAATATTCGAACGTAATATTTGATAAAATATTTCACACGTCTAGAATTTGACATCAATTCGTTATGCTTTGATGAATTTACAGGCGATAACTTCGAAAATTCGCTGGAAGTTTGTTTCACGAGCTTTTCTAAATTTTCAATGTTAAATATATCTCGTTTTTTCACTTTGTTGAATTAAAGTTAGAAAGAAATATATTTCAGGATCTCTAAAAAGTATATGAGTAAGCTAATGCCCACTTATTATACTGGCGCATTTTAATTATAGTAAATAAGTTTAAACATCAAATCACTTTGCGATTAGGTATTGTACGTCGTAAAGTTTTCTTTAAATAAACTTCACAATTTCATCAAAGAATCTATGGCGCGAAAGAAAAGAATACTGTTGCACAGTTTACAGATAGAAACAACGGAAGAAATAAGATTTTTCTTTCAATTACAATTGGCTGGATCTTGTATTAAATTCAGCATGACGCCCGCGCGAGCGTACGATGATTATATTATTAATTGCTAAATATAATAACAATACAATCAATATAATAACGATACAATCTCTTCGCTCGATCTCTTATTCTCAGAAAAAACAAGTATTCCTTTTTTTTTAGCGTTTTCGCGTACGTTTACGTCTACGTGTATGTATAGGTAATATACAGTAAAACTTTTTACAATGACAGGAAGCACGACGGGACGCCGCGCAGCGCGCCCGAGATCGCCACTTCGCGCGAATTTTCACCCTGGAGGAACCCGGCTTTTCGGTTTACGAGACTCGCTCTGAATTCTCGAGCTCGCGAAGAAGGACAAAGGAGCTTTCTCGTGAATTCTCGAGCCCGAATTTTAGCGTCTTGTAAATTTCTCGGAAATTCTCGGCAAATTTTCGATCTCTCACGAGCTTGAATTACATGCTGCGCTCCTCCAGCGTGCCAAGTCATCTGACCGCATTAAGAGAGATAGAAAGAGACAGAAAGAGAGAGAGAGAGAGGGGGGAAGAAAGAGAGAGAGAGAGAGAGAGAGAGAGAGAAATAGAGAAATAAGTAGAAACAGTCGGAATCGTGCCAGACGATCGCACGCATGGCAGCGTCGATCTTTCTTCACCACCGTCGTGCTTCCGCATTCGTGCATCACGACGCGCATTCTTCTGCGCGTACCCTTTTCTTAAATTAGTTTATTTTAAAGTTAAAGCTGTCAATTTTTTCACTTTTTCTCGAAGCTTTTTACACGAAGCTCGCAATGGCACGCGGCTATCAAAGCCACTAGCGTCGCGCGTTTAGCGCTCAATACGGAAAGCTGAACACGAAAGTTGAAATCGATTTTTGCTTCAACATCCCACAACAAGTATAATCGATTTTATATACGTTATATTCGCTTCAATCATCTTCGTTCTGACTCTGTTTAAAATTCGGAGTCGCATTTTTAGCGCTAAACGCGGGACGCGAAGACGAGCTTCTCGCGACATGCGACGATACGACACTCATTTTATTCCTTTTATTCGTTTTTCCTTCGCGTTTAGTCGCTCATATGTGTTCGTTGCAACATCTAATATGTATACGCGATACACACACGCACGCACTCACGCATACGTAACATAATTAAACACAAACCAGCGGTTGCTCGCTTCCCGACTCGTCAACTTGTTCTGGGTTTCCGTCTCTTTGCGTTCCTTTCCTGCCTTCATCCGTTTCGTCTTTACGCTTCTATTTTTTCGATCACTGGACTTTTTGATTTCTAAATTTGTGAGGCGACGACGAAATCGCAAAGGCGCGATGATCTTCATATACGGACGAAGCTAGGGATTTGCACAGCGTGCCGAATTACAATTCATTTTCAGACAATATGTATGTCCAAAAGATGCATAAGACATGTCAAAACGGTTTGGAAGTAAACATTTAAATAATATATATATAAATGATATGTAAAATTCTCTTGTGTTGAAACATTTGTTAAAAGAGGGAAAAGAGAAATATGATCTGTATAATAAAAATTACATTATCGATTAGATATTATCTAATTTGAGTCTGACAATCTATATTCTAAATTGA
Organism: Temnothorax curvispinosus; assembly: GCF_003070985.1. NCBI lineage: Eukaryota > Metazoa > Arthropoda > Insecta > Hymenoptera > Formicidae > Temnothorax > Temnothorax curvispinosus. The sequence goes on from NW_020221483.1 coordinate 18,568, forward strand.
TTAGTCAAATTAAATGCGTTACTGATTTGTTATCGCAATCGATGCCCAGCTGCCTTTTCATATTTTCATCGAATGTCCGAACTATATATGGAGATTCGAAAGAGCTTCGCGATCTCCTCTCTCCACAGTCTCTATTATTCTAATATCTTCCTTCTGATCTGATATCTTCCTCGCGCGTTTCGGGTATTCTAGTTTTGCGAACGCGTAATATTAAGGCAACTCTTGTTACTAATTAATAATTTACTGTGTGTTACGATTTTTTTCTCCCATTTTCTCCCTACGACCTTTACGCAACGAAGAAACGTTAACACTGATTTTCGGATTCTTCGGTTTCTCGAATGTACATTCAGTACACTCTACCATACGAAACTACGTTACATTCGGACGCCGCGTGCACAAGTGTCGACAAAATATTGAAAAATTACAACTAACTTGGCTATTCAGGTAAAATTGTATACAACAGATAAAATTGTTATAGAAGTTTATCTCCAATTAGATAAAAATTAATTAAGTAAGAATAATTAAACATACATAAAATTATAAAATGAAACTAAATAAGTAAAAATTAATTTTTATATTTACATTTTAGAGAATACTTTATTATCCATGTAATTATGTACTCTGACGTTTATCATGGCTTTCATGTCGGATGCTAATAAATATATATTGTGTTCTGACTTTACTCTTTCAATTCGCATCTTTAATTTTTAAATACTGCGATACCCGCGTCCACGCATGTACCAGAAAGTAGAAACGGGAAAGCACTCCGACCGGAAGAAATTGACGTACAACGATTCCGTCTTCTGCACTTCAATTCGCTAATCACGTTCATATACCACGGCTACACATATGACTTAATTAGATGACTTAATTAGATTCAGCAGATTAGATTCACAGATCAACGGGTTTAAACCTCTTGGATATATTTATAATATGTATATATATGAATAGAGATCGGCATAATATATATGTATATTTATATGTATAGTGTTATCGACGAGATTTTTCGATTATTTGCAAAAGTATGAAACTCTACGGAGCCTCGGCATCGACACGCCGAGAGATTATTCTAGCGACGAAAAATTTCTCTCCTTCACATTCGCCTCTCCTTTCTCTCCTGCGCCTCTTTTTTTTTTGCTATTATGATTATTTATTATCGACAGGGCGTTCAATATGTCTCACACTATACGCTTTCAATATTCGTTTATACCAATTATATATATATATATGCACAACATGTATGCGTGTATCCTTTACGTGTTATATATATTTATAGACTAGACGCATCATATATTATGTCGTATTTATATATTTATATATGTATAGATAAAGTAGAAAAACTTAACGATAATAATTTTCTCTCTTCTAGTTTCTTCTGTCTTTATTCGTTACTCGCCCGAGAAAATCTCGCGCTTTATTAAGTTCCTAATCCCATCGCGGTTATACGTTTACGTTATAGATACAAGTAATGAAGTTATACGTGCGCACTGCGCAATTCATTTGTGTATACTCCTCTCTTACAATATGCTATATATATCGGTCGAGAAACAACTCGATAGATCTCTCTTTCTCTCACTGTCACTGCCTAACGCGTGTTACTTCGTGTTCCGTGTTCGTTTCCCCTGCAAGCCGAGAGAATTTCTCTATTTCCGTTTCGTTTGCAGCGTGCACCGAATGGATTCACACCGGATGAATGATGCACCGTCATGAAGCGGATGTTCTGTTTGTACCTGTTCTATATACCGAGCTTCCCCGCAAGCACCTCACTCTGTATGTGTGTTTTGTGTGTCTGTGTACGTGTGTGCGGTCCGATGTACTTTATTCATAATTTATGTATACGTATATATTTATAGTCTACGTACGCGGAACGCGCACGTGTCGTTTATCGGCGACGATCAATGGAATTCTCGGAAAATGTTTCGCTTGTCCCGCTTGTTCATCCCTCTTTCTTTCCTGCGGGCTCTGCACGTTTGGACGTTCGGCGTTAGAGAACTTTCTGCGGTGTCGTAACGCGATTCCTATCTATTTTTTCTCGTTAACATTAGTTCGTTTTAATATCACTGAGAACCCGACGACACGTCGAGGGCTCGCGTGATCGCGATTCGATCGAATGTGCGCTGTGAGGTCGCATTTAAGTGCAATATACAGTTCTACAAAACATTTGATGAAGTATGTGAGAAGTTATGACTTGGAACTAAAAAAGAAACAAAAAATATTAAAGTAATTATTGTTTTTAATTTTCATAATTTGAAAAAGATATTTAGAAGAAATAATCCGGATTTATTTTGTTAATTATTTAGTAATGCCAAT
>NW_020221483.1:21277-78191 GCF_003070985.1 Temnothorax curvispinosus
GAAGAAATAATCCGGATTTATTTTGTTAATTATTTAGTAATGCCAATTAATTTTGTTCACTATCCCATTTATTTATATAGTTTTCTTCTTCGTTCATCGATAGTAATAAACGATTAACGGATTTAATCAATTATTTTACCATAATAATTAATTAATTAATTTTTTATATAAAACCTATGAAACATCCACTAAAATACAATTTCAACATATGAAAATTAGTAATGCAACATGTAGCACATAATTAATATAATTATCAAAAACGTCAAATTAGTTTTGCATTATTTATATAAACGCTTTTATTGTATCAAATAAATATCTATTTATTTTTTTCATCGATCACGTGATACCTTCGAAGATCGTCGAGTCGCGTCGAGACGAATTTGGATACTATAGGTACTCTATTATTTTAATATTTTTTTTTAATTCTGTTAAACTCTTAACTTTTCGCCCTAATCACGCACACTTTTCATATTCGACATTTGATAATAATCTCTCGCGCGGGATTATACATATATCTTGCCACGTACGTATTTAAGAAGAGTCTTTTGTTATCGCCTGCCATTGGATGCTGTTAGACGGGTCGCAGAGTAGTCGTTATTGTTATCCTTATTGTTACCCTTATCGTAGTATTATTACTATCATTATTATTATTACAGTTATACTTTTAGGACTATAATCGGTATCTCATTATTAACATTAATTACATTATTGTTATATTATTTAATTATAATTTAATCACGGTTTCGTCTTGAAATTCTCACGTTTATCTTTAAATTAGCACTTTTAAAAACAGTAATTATGTTAATATTTATATCAGATTACACGTACGGTTGATTAATTCCTCGTTTACGAGTTTGGTCATCATCCTTTTACGACATTAAAAAGTCTGTGAAGATTAAAAGAATTTCTTTCACGCATATATACGTTCTGTATATGTATACGTGTACATTAAATGGCATACATTATACGTGCACATTCTGCATTCTCTTCTTTTTCTTTTTCGTTCCTTTCTCTCTCTCTCTCTCTCTCTCTCTCTCTCTCTCTCTCTCTCACACTTTCTCTTTATCTTTCGCCCTCTGCCTTTTAAAAATCATATATCTATCGATTCATCCATGTATTTTCTTTGAGCCGCATTTACACTTCATGTTTAATATTAAATTTACCTATTCATTCATAATAAAATTAAAAGTTCGACGATTTGCATCTCACACACACAAACATGTCTAATTTGATTCCACATTTATATTAATCTCAATTTTCGCACGAATACAAATATTAGAATTAAATTATTAAATTGTTATTGAATATAATTATTTTTTATTTCACGCTGAACACAAACACAATATTCAGAATTAAAAAAAAAAGAAGAAACTTCGACGATATTTTTGCGTTAAATGCGGCTCTTTTTCTTTCTCTCCACTTCTTGCGTCAACATGTACTTTTGGATCCGCAAAATGGCTTATCGAGCGTATCGTCGGACCGGCTATGTTTTTTTTCGAAATATATTTATCACAGAAAAACATTTTTATGAATATTTAATCTTATTCGCGCGTACATACACGCACACACGCGCGCGCATTGTAATCGTTCAATTTTGTCACAATGTTGCGGATCTTTATGAATCATTGTCAATCTCAGTTTATCTTGAGACATTCGCTAATACCAGCTACACTAAAAATTTCTTAGACAAATTGTAAACTTTATACTCCTCAATAATCTTTTAACTTTTTCGAATATTAAAAGCAAGTAAATCTGATTTTATTTCTTATTCTGTTTGTAAAAAGAAAAGCATAAAAATAATTTAAAGAAGACAATCCTATGGACCAATATTAGCGAATTGACTGATAGTATTCCTTTCTATATCGCATTCATTCCTATTGATTCTAATTATAGACCTTCATAGCGATTAGCGACGTTTATACACGATACGATATACAATCAAGTTTTTAAAGCACTTAAGGGAAGAAAATACACGACTCTGATTATACGTCACTAAAAATGAGCTCACGAGATCCTCGGTGATCCTTTCTTTTCTTCTTCCTTTCTTTCTGTATCTATCTCTCTCGTCTCCAAAGTAACGTCTTTATATTATAGAAGAAAGAGCATTTGATTCTGATTCAAATATGATTTTTCTGGACCTGGAAATATAATTAATGTCATTGAAGATATCAATTATCCCAACTCTCTTGAATTATCTTTTTATTATTAATTTTTATTATTTTACATTACTATATATATGTATATATATATATCAGACAATATATTAAAGCGATTGGATAAGTCTGTAGTCTTCTCTTTGGAAAAATTGATCTTATTATATATTGTTGAATTTTTAATCGCTGAATAATACAAACAAGTTCGATGATTAACGTCCGTTCATTCACCAAGGATCTTTATATGCCGATCACGCTGGAAAATCAGTCACTCTTTTTTTCTTTTTTTTCACTCCCATTCTTTCTCCCCACTTGAATTTCCCCATTGCATGCACACATTTTTTTCGATTTAACTACTTACATTAATTAATGTCGTTACGTAGTGGCAATATTATCGTTTATTTTGACTTAGCCGATACACGAAAATTACGCAAACAAGCACAGAGCAGCGCGTCGGAAATCAATCGAATCATTTCAGAAACGAAGTAAATCGGCCCTGTTTCTTCCAAAGCTTTCCTTAAAAACGTAGCTATCTTTGATGATTAAACAAAAATAAATAAAAATCAAAGTAGCAAAACAAAAGCAAAATACTTTGTGAAGAAAGATCTATCATTGTCTGGCGACTTGATTATTATACCGGCCGAGCTGCCTCGCTTCTCAAATATGTCGATTCAATTATCTTACATCCATTCACTCGTTTCTTCGTTTTCTCGCTTTCTCTCCCTCTCTTTCGCTCACCGGGTATGTACACTTACGTACAGATATATCATAATATTTATACGTGTCGCAGGAAAAAAAAGAAACGTACGTTTATGTACACCTACATATTCTCGTGTGTGTGTTTTCGCTTAAAACACCCCGTACGATTGGCAGTATGTTAAATGTGTTTTTATGTATAATATAATGATTCTTCTTCTTTTTTTCTTTATTACGAAATCTCGTTTCGGATACGTACGCTCGTTTATCAAGCTTTTCGTTTTGCGAATAATTCTCTCGACTTTTCTCTATTTTTGTTTTCTCCTTTGTTCTGTCGCCCGTCGTATAAACGCACGATCGACGACATGATGAAAATTCACGAGTTTAAAGACAAATTAATTACATAAAGTGATGTTTCTCACTTATCTCTCACGAATCGCGCGCACTTCGTTAATTAGCACACTTAGTATTACAGTAATGATAGTAAACAGCGTTAATAGCGACGATAGTAGAATAGTTTAGTAATAGTAGTAGTTGTAGTAATAGAGTAATAGTAGTAGTGATAGTAGCAGCAGCAATAGTAGTAGTAATGGTAACAGTAGTAGTAGTGGTAGTAGCGGTAGTAAATCGTAATATAGTAGTAATGGTAGTAGCGGTAGTTAGTAGTTAATAGTGTAATAGTAGAGTGAAGTAGTTGTTTCTCGTCTCTTTCTGCGGGTGTTAAATTTTAATAACGGTATTAGCAGTGATAAGTAATAAATATTGTAATTCAATTATACGCAGTAATTTACAGGAGTGCTTTTGAAAACCGTATGGTAAGAACTGTTTTTACCTCTCCGCGTCTATTCTCTTTCTCTCTTACGCGTCTCCCCCCCCCCCTCTCAGATATCTCGCGACAACTGTTCTTCCCTTCTTATCCCGTATTTCAAGTGCGCGTTCCTCGATCGTGGTCCTCATTTCCTGAACTTTCTCCTAATCACTCTTGATTGGCACGAATCGCGAGGCAACATCCGCGCGAATTAACGACGACGTTCTCCTCCTTTCCTGCTTCTTGATTTTATCTTTGCGATGACTACGATCGTCTCACGTTTCAATCTGACAAGAACCGCGACTGCGAACAATATCGATATTTCATAGCGGCGGTCCTTGCGTATCTCTCTCTTTCTATCTCTCTCGGCGAAGCGGTTTCTGATTATTCGCATTTGATTAGGGCATCGCTTTCGCGCGATTTTGTTAATGGTGAAATGGAGCTAATCAGAATCCCAGTAAAATTATTAGAATTCTTTTTCGTTTCGACCTTTGACCTAACTTCTAATCCTATTAACCTTTTCCACATTGGTTTCTCACTTGATTCGTCGGTAAACACCCGCTTACCAGTCCGTTCTGTTTGCGCGACCAAATTTCCCGACGAATCGTCTGACGATTACTTACAGCGAAAAGACACGAAACATTTTCAGATTACGAAATAAAACATCATTATTTCGGATTACTTTGTTTATTTCGAAATCTTCAGTTTTTAAAACTGAAACTGACGATATAAGAAACTTTATTGAACTTTATTGAACCTTATTGAACTCTGAAACCAATTGCTATTAGATCTTCCCACTCCCTCGCTCTCCCTTCGATTGTCCTTCAATTAACGTCGTCGTTGAACAATTAACATCACTTAATCGGCGCTTTCACGAGTGGAAGTGGAACGATACGGTACATCAGTCGCGATTTCCGACGATTTCGTGGGGGAAGGGGGTTTTCTTACGCACGCACGCACATAATCATAATCATACGAACATACATACATACATAAACACACACGTACGTAAGAGAACGTTTCGTGGTGATCACAGCGCAATTCGGGCGTTCTATGAGTCTCTCCTCCGGAAAATCGTATAAAAAGTAAGTCTTCCTCGGAGACGATCTCCGCTCGATCGAGCCGAGGTAAGATTGAAATATTAACTCGCGAATAATATCGGAGGTTTCGAGCTCTCCCGGAACGTCCGTTCAATTATTCAATCACTGTCGTTCATGACGAGTTTCACTGCAACCTACCACCTTGTCTCTCGACGTAGCCGTCGCTCGTGCGATCTCGAGAGATCCATCTCTTTCGTTTCGCCGTGCGTCGTTCGCGTCAATGTAGAGCGTCTTCGACGACAGCGATGGAATGGAATTCATCTTGAGATGAATCCCCTCGGATCTTCGGACAATCGCGCCAGGCGATTGTTTCCCCCGATTCTTCTGACCCGCGCTCCAGGCTTCGAGATCGGATCTTCGAGATTCGCCGAGCTCGGCCTCGTTTGATTGCACTTCGATCGATTCGTAGAACCGCGCGCGTCGCACTCCTCCTCGTTCGCGGATTTCGTGCGACGTTGACATGTGAATGATAGCATCCGCCGATTTCCCCTTTCGTGCGCTCGCACAGAAATCGACTTCTCTGGTGTGTGTTTGCTGACCCTGTTCGGTCGCCGTGTTTAGCCATCGGAGATCGTTCCGAACATCGTCCGCCTGGAATCGTTTTCCCGTTTTCAACTCTCTTAGATCTCTTTCGGTCGCCGCAATGCCGTGACCGGAACAACTCCTTCGTGTAACCGGTTCCTTGGCCAGTCAAAATCTGGAGGGAAAGCCTCCAGAAGCTTCGTCGACCGCGGCACTTTCGTTCACCTTCACATCAAAATCAACGCGCGTCCCACGTGGACGACTATCACGCGCAAACCCTGAGACGCCTGGGGGCGTCCACGTTACCGGACCACCGTCCAGGGTCCCACTTTGGCTAGCACCAATCGTCGTCGTCACTGTCCGAGTGCCTCGACCTGCTCAAAAACATTATCCATCCGATCAAGACGTTATTACAATTTGAAGCAAAATGGACATATTATATATTTTCGAAAACGTGTTAGCAAATAGATTAAGACAATTTGTAAATCATTTCTCAATTTAATATAAAATCAATGAATTTCAGAGACTTAGAAGAGGTACTTCAAGAAAAGCCAAACAAAGACTAATTGTAAGATAATTAATTTTAATAATGGAGAAGATAAAATGAGGAGGGGGGATAAAGAGGCGGCAAGAAGCCTTTACCTCTCTCTAGGCGCTCTCTTGGGCTGCGGCTTGGGCTGTGGCTTGTAACCGTTGGGCACCGTGCTGGGTAGCGCACGACCACCGCGGCCCATCGCGACAGCCTGCTCGAAGCTCAACGGGTCATGGCTCGGCTGCATGCTGGGGGGCGGCATGTGCGACGGCGGATGCGGATGCTGCAGCACATGACCGGTCACGGGTCCCACCGGCACGTGGGCCGGTCCGCTCGGCGGCGCCATGACGTGTGGTCCGTGGGTAGGCGAGGCGTTCAGCTTGGGGAAATTGATGTTGGCCGGTTTCAGCTGTAGGGTCGACGGCTTATTCGGCGTCGGCGGCAGCCGGCGACCCTGGCCTCTCCTCGCGACCAGCACCGGATAGCTGTGTTGATGCGGATGATGGCGATGGTGATGATGATGCGGACGACCGCCTATCGGGCTGGGACTCCTCGAACGCTGCTCCAGACTCGTCGTGCCGTAATGGCCACCGCGCTCGATCCTGTGAACCGGACTCGGCGACCTGGCCGGACTTGTCGAGGCGCTCCATGGACCTAATTGAACACGCTCGTTAAAATCTTCCGGTCTGCACTGTACGCGCGGCACAATCGTTAAACGGCGGGGCTTTTTTCACACACGGCGCAAGGGTTGCTCGACAAGTAAATCATAAGCGTGTGGTTGTTGAGAAGCCGTTTAGGGACCTGATACGGGGGCCGGACAATTTTCGGATGGTAATTTTCGATATTACTGTTCGCTCGTAAAGATATTGTCTGATTAAAGGGCTTACAATGGAACAAAATTAATCTAGATTCAATCACTCGGTCTCTGTGCGAAAGTCGAAGAGCTCGATTTGTCGAAAAGGATTCAGGATTGACGAATTAATGATATCATTCTAACACTATATGTAACTCTATTAATAGTGACTAACTCTTTGTAGGGTTAACTATTATTTTTTTTTTTTAAGACAGAATGTCGACTATGTTTATTAAATGTGATATAATGAAAACTTAATTTAATAATGGAGTAATTGATGTAATTTTTCTGATTTCTACATTTTGCGAAATTAATCATTACGAGTCGATAATACGATTTTTGAAAAGTAATGAGAAAAGATACCAAATATGTGCTAGTTATCTTGAAATTATCCGAAGGAGGATTAGTGCAACATGCTTGTAGTGTTTTCGTGTTTGTAATGCTGTGAAATCAAGTATGTGCAATCAATAGTGCAAACACATATCGGTGCCGGTGCTCTAGATATTAACGTGTTTAAATTCTATGAGGCATCTAACGTGTCGCATGCGCACGCATTCTACGGTACTAAATTATTAAAGTACGGGTGCATCAATAATCGTGATAATCTCAACAGTTATTGTGCAAAATCCTCAAATTCTCTAATTCTCTTGCAGACAAGCTAAATTATGCCTCAATTGCATACAATTCTAAAATTCATATCGTTACGCCCGAGCGCCGTTTCACGAATTCACTCGCGGGAATGAAAAAAACTGATTTAGGAGAGTTTATCATTTGATCGTTCATCAATTCTAGAGATGATTTTGTTGCTTCACATCGATTGCCTCATATCGATTGAGTATCGCGGATTGTATAGGAGACACGAGGACGTAACAATATAATTATTTGAAAACTAGGATGTGAAATTAATTAAATACGCTGTAAAAATACGATCGGCACATACATTTTACATCTTTCAAAACAAATCTCATTGAGTATCGCGTCAATTATCTATATTAATCTATAAAATAAAAATTGTACTTGTGTGAATTGTATTTTAGAACTGAACGCACTATGAAAACATATCGACAGATTACAATAACGATCCAATATAATCTAAGACGATCGATTAGTCAATTTCTTTGATCGATTAAACTATTTGATAATCTCAACAGCGTCTCTAATGTAAAATAAGCATCGAGTAGCAACAAGAAGGAAACGCTTTCAATGTGAACGTGTTAAACATTAATGCTGTTGGTGTTGTACATATCGATTGTTTGAAATCTATTGCGTTTGTGGTGTCTTCTGTGTGTGTGTGTGTGTGTGTGTGTGTGTGTGTGTGTGTGTGTGTGTATTTACGTGTAAATGTATATCATCGCAAAACAGGTACGAAGAAAAAATTGTGAAAGCCAAACGATCGTATTGATTATGTAGTAACATCATAATTGCATCGTGGAAACAAGGGAATGAAGAAGAGGAGAGTTGTGAAAGAAATTACCATCGTCGTAATAGTCGCAGTGGTCGTAATAGTCTGTGTAGGCGCATAACAGAACAGAATGAAGAAACGTATTACATCGAGTATCACACAGAGCTTTTCTGCCTCGAGTAAAATCAACATTATAGCAACATTCATGTTTTTTTTTATATATATAAAAAAACCGTGACCACGAACTCTCTTTCGTTGCTTCCACTGATCGCCAAACAGATTGCAATCTACAAAATTATATTGATTGACAATTTTCAAGAGTGTAATAGAGCGGTGTATGCACTATCGCGGTTATCTTCGTAGAAGATAGATTTTCTGAAACAATAGTTTAAGTTTAAATATATCACCAAGCCGGTTGGAGATTAATCATAATTAATAAGAATCAATAATAATTAATAATATAATCAATAATAATCAATAATAATTATATAATGGAAATAACACCAAGAAAATGAAGGTATCGGTGATTACGGTGATAGAATAAATACAAGGATGCTGTGTTCGTAGTATAATCCAGGCTGATAAAAGACAACGAGAATAGAGAAACCGGTTGGGGATGACCAACACGAAATAGAGTTCGCTGTCGTGGTTCCGTGAAAAAGACTTATCGTTGCACCGTCATGGCTTTCGCTGGTCGGAATTATCGCCGGTACGTCGTACCTCGTATCCTATGCCGATGATTATATTGTGACGAGTGGGGATGATGTGTGTGCCTTTGTATCTCGACGAGGTTGCTAACGGTGTCGCTAAACCCTGGTCCTTCATGATAATGACCGTGATGGTCGTACCGGCCGTGTCGCCTTGGCGATGGCGATCTAGGCATTATTGGCGAGTGTCTTCTGCAAATTATGACAACAACGAGTGAGAAAATCACAACGCGTCGCGCAGCGTCGTGTAATCCAGCTAATACGTTAGCCATGTCTATAATCAAGTACTGGAAAATCGAAGACATCGGTGTCTTCGAACATCATCCTTGATTCAGTGATTTGGAATATATCGAAGTTTAATTTCCCCGATTTTAATGTAGTATATTTTACTGAAATATATCTTTCATTAATTTCTTTTACATTAGACTTTCGGGTTTCATTCATTTCTCAAATTTACTATTACAATTAGTCGCCCACAAATGGCCCTTCCTCAGAATTCTTTGTATCAATTAATAATATTAATTAATTAATTAATAACAATGCGCACGTGTGTGCGCGTGAATTAATTCTTTCCTTTTCTCGAGACTCTCTTGCTTACACACTACGCCCAATACCTTATACTTGGCGATCGCGAACGTTTAGGAGGTCCCGAGGGATGATGCGGACGAAGGACTCTGTCACCAGGATGCGTGAGACTCTCGAGGCTACCGGCACGCGAGTCGGACGGTATGACGTCTTGCAGCTCCTAAACGAGAACAGACTTGCGACTTAGTAGTTTGTCTGCGTAATTCAGAATCGGATCGGGAATCGAAGGGGGAGTCGGGGTGTTGCCGGTTCTTTGTCTTTAGCAATATCGCGCTGTTCGGTTCGCGCGCGTTCCGAACAAGAAGCTATATCGTAACACGACTATCGAGACGCCTTTTGTCTCCGGAATTCAAAAGCAGACGCACGTTTGACTCGTCATTCGGCTCATTCGTATTAGAAACCTATAATTAATTAAATATTATTCACATACATAGTGTATCTATATATTGTAAAGAATACGAGCAGTTTAGATTTTAGATCAATCAAAGTAAGAATTGAATAAATATATTTTCCGCTAATAAAATTAATGACATTGGTAAAATTTTACCAACTGTCAATTTTATTATTGCGCAATGTCGCAGTGACAATCATATCGATCAATGTTACACGAAGAAAACGCGGGATAATATTTTTTTTATTTGACACGTGCGATCTGCTTCTCTTTATAATTTTCAGCCTACACTTTTGTCACTAACAAAGTTAAATGTAGCTTCGCAAAAAGAAAAAATCAGAAGAAATTAAGAGATAAGGCGGCGTAAGAGTAATTCACACACAGAGATACATATATATGTGTGTGTTAAATGGCATGCAAGTTAGAAAAGTCTCGCTCATGCACATGCACTCGTCAGTAAAATTCCGATCGCTTGATTGGAAGAAAAAGGGAGGTGTCTTCCTTCGTGACGGGGAGTATCCCTCGCAAGAGTTGTGCTCTCTTACTTACTTACCGGGACGTGGACATAAAGAATCAAGGCAAAATGTGACAGACGAGAGGAGAACGAGGCAGTCGCGCGATCGTGTTGACTGCTTCGTTGCTCCGGCGATATAATCCTAAGGCCGAAAGCAGCAAGGGACAAGGGGGTGGGAGCTGTTCTATGCATCGACACGAGAAGAGTTCGCTAAGAACGTTCCGGGTGATAGACGTGACTATTTCTCTATGTGGTGTTCGCGCTAGAGCGTGTGTTTCTAGGTGTCATTTATTATTTACAGGAGGCTCTAAAACACACTCAAGATCAAGATCGATTCTTTCAGCGAGCAGTGAAAGAAATCTCGCGCGATGCGCGGCAAGTGGTAAAAGCACGCGATTCGTCCGACGTCAAACTACAATTTCTTCCGATTGCACTTCCGAATCGGTCTTGAGCGTTCAGGATCACGACATCACGGGCAATACCTCTCGATCCGCGCGATGTTTCTTGAATAATTAATCTTTAAGGATCGGAAACATTGAGATTCGGATTGATAGAGAACATCGATTGGCTTATCAAAACGGTTCGTCCTAATCTAATTTTAACACAGGTGTGTTCCAATTCGTCTAGCGGGAGTTTAACTGTTTTTTCTGAAATCTAATTTTATACTAACAGGACTTTTTATCTAAGGGCGTTCTTCGTTTATCTAGATGTTATTTATACAAGAATTTTTTTTGGGAGGAGGTCACATTTTCTAAAAATATACTTTAGGTGACACAATTAATTACAATACTAAGTGCGAGCATCCTAGTTTAGATCAATGGAGCAGAGCAAATTCGCGATAAGAGACGATCCTAATCTAGAATTATTTTCAGATAAAATAGAACGGTCTACATGATCTATATTTGATTACAGGATGTTTCTGTATCTCAATAAATTTTTATCATTAAATTGTTAACATTCGCGATAAAAGAATAAATATCAATATCGAGAAATGTTTTATCTATTTTAACAATAAATGCTTTAATGTGTACATAAAAATATTTTATACCATTAAAAGAGACAAAAATAATTAAATAAACATCTCTAATGTAAAAACTTGGCTTGTTATATTGAATAGATTCAACTTAATTTATTTGAATAAAAATTGACGCATTATTATTCAAAATCTATCAGTTTTACAGTCAAAATACTATAATGTGTCTTTTAATTCTTTAAATAAGATTAATTCCAGAAAAAAAGACAAAAGTTTCAAGGAAAATAGTTCCGAGAGCATTCCGGTTCAGAAACATCTTGCAGTTGCTACAGAACTAACACATCTTAAACGCATCGTACACACGGTCGCGATTCTTATTATGACTGACATTTTGAGCGAGACAACGGGCAGGGTCTTTTCCGGCTTTTTTTTTCTATCGCGATCTACTTCCGGTAGGGTCAAAGGGGGGGGAGAGAAGGACAATCTCGAAAAATCGAGGAAAATTTTTTTTGTTTGAGCTTGGACCGAGCCGACACCTTCTGGTAACGGATCGAGGAGCGAGGTGCGTAGGTGTTCTGGTGTTGGTAGTACGAGGGTGGTCGGTGGTCATGATGATGGTGATGGTGGTGGTGGTAGTATTGGTGATGGTCATAGTATTGATCATTGTCGGTATCGTAGTAGTATTGGTCGTGATGGTGATGGTCGTGGTAGTAGTTGTTTTGATCATCCCGCTGGGAGGACACCTCGGCCAGCAATGGCTCTAGCTCGGGGGCGCGATCCTCGCCATTAACTACGAGTACAACCCCAGACCCACCCCCTCCCTGGCTACTCTCTCCGCTGCTGCCTAGTATATCGTACTGGCGAGACATCTTCCAGTTCACCTTTTTGTTTCTGAAATCAGAGCGACCGCCACCCTCCGGTGTATTCTCGACAAAAAAATATATGCTGACAAAAAAATAGACTATATGCATCACACAATATAAAATTGTTAACATTTTTTCGTAATTTGCGAGGCGTCCGTTAATTAAGTTATCGTTCAAATAACCGTAAATTATATAAGTTCTGATTTATATATCTAAATTACTTTGCCTCTTAAAGAACCGGGCTATTAAAAAGTTTCTCTAAGAATATAATTGAAAACCTCTTTTATCTCGTCCATCTCGCATTTTAACGCATTTCACTTTTAACAAATAAGAAATTGCATACCTGATGCTACGCTGACGTCTGTGCTCGGCGGCTGCGAGGACGCCTAGGGCCCCTTCCTCCTCATCCCTGATGTGCTCTTTGAGTCGTTCCTGCTTCACGTCCATGGCCGGTCGCATCACCGGTTCCAGACTGTTCGCCCTACTTCCGGCTCCGTGATTATTTCCGGTGTGATTTACCGCCGCCATGTCCAGCAGGCAGTTGTAGAAGGCCGATGGCTAAATTGCGAAACGTGCGAAAGCACACCGGGCTATCAGAGCTGATCGACTGGGATCTCATTTTTCGATCAACAATTTCTTTCTTTTCTTTTTTTTGCGCTTTTATTTCTCCATTTTTTTTTAGTTTCCTCCGCATATATATATAATAAAAACTATATATATATATATAGATATGTACACAGGCACATACAGGCTTTTTTCTTAGCGTTACCTCTCGTCGGTGGGTCTCTCGAAAAATCGTGGTAGAATGTAAAACGCTTATAAAGATCGGAAGCATTCAAAGTCAAGAGTCAAAGTACAGTGTAAAAAACGGTGAGAAAGAATTCTCAGAGTAAAGAAGGCGGCCATGCTAGAGAAAAGGCATGCCGTGATGGTGCGTTTACTTGTGTCGATATCTTACGGCGGACTCTTCCACATCTCGAACTACTGTATATATACGCTCGAGAGAACGTGTGTAAATGCAAGAATAATTGCGAAACAGTAGCGTATAAATGGTATTGCAGCGGGATTACAAATTTTGTATTAGCGTCGCAAAGCCTGTATATGTTGATCGAGACTATGTTACGTATATCAAAAAAAAGAAAAAGAATGAGAAATGTTTGTTTTCCCCCATTTCTCCCTCGTATACGAAAGTGTTACACAAGTGGACACAAAATGCGTTAGTAAGGAAACGCGGTTAATCTTTTTTTGAGAGACGTAATAGTACTGCAAGAATGCAATTGTTAGTAAGCATGCACGAAACGGGCGAAGTCCCGATGTTCTACCACACTCGTGAGCGGTATCATTTATTTTAAACATTGCGATAATCGTAAACATCATAAACGCCGCGAGCAACTACGGACGACTTGTGTTTGCGTGATGGTAGAACATCGGATAGTTCACGCCGCAAAGATTATACAGATATGCCAAATAATCGTGGACAAAATTGAAATTCTGCTGCTTGGTATGCAAAAAACGGGTCTGAGATAGAAGTATATTCCAAGGTTTGAGGAATCTAGAACATGCCGCTATATGGGATGTCCCAAAATATTACACATTTCAATTATGATTATTTCCGCCTTCAATTCTCGTGAAAACGAGAAATATTTTATTGGAATATTTTTATTGTTGCTTTAGCAATATCGTCATTTTTGGAACATCCTTCATATATCGGTGATTTGTCAAGTGCTTGCTGAATCCGTATAAAAAACAGGAGCTGTATCTATCGAAAGACACTTAAAATGCAAATAAATGAGATGCGGATAAATCGTTTTTTTTTTTTTCATCTATCGAGCTACAAATTATTGCTTGCCACGAGAGCAAGTGATTATCAATGTTTACGAAATATTTATCAACATTTACGGTACATATCTTTTCGTAAGCATCGTCGAACACGCTCGGGTTGCTCGCCGTTAGTCGCGATTTACAGGAGCAATTTATCGAGATTCTCGCGGAACAGCTCATTCGTCAAAAACTTGAATAAATTGTTATTATGTGAAAGATATTTGGTTTACTATGTATCACAGATTGTGTGTTAAGGTGATTTATTTTGTGTCAGTGCGCGTTAATACGCGTGCGTGTGTGTGTGTATATAATATAGAGAGAGTGTGTCGAATGACGTGTGACGTGTAACTGAAGGAGCGAAAAATTGCTCTAGTAGAAAGCAGAAAACTGTTCTAGTAGAAAGTGATCGGATAAGTTGGGCAAGACTACGAGTCTACTGTTGAAATATCACTGGTCAAATATGTATAAAGTGCCTATTGATCTTCTCTACACTACTGCAGTATAAAACTCGTAAGAAACCAGGAAAAAAAGAATCTTCTCGGCATTAGCTAGCAGGAGCGTTATCATCAGCTGCCGCATTAACTTCGCACCGTAAGAAAAAGATGCGTTTGGGATTATCTAGCATCTAAGAAAAGAGAAAACGACAAACTTCAAGTTTCCAATTCTTCGCTGCGCGTGAGTTCACTTGCTTAGATATTAGATGATCCTCGAATCTGTTTTCTTGTTGAGATCAAGCGAAGCAATCGATGTCCGCGTGTAAACAATACAGCGCAATCACTTCCTAATAATAAAATAGATGATTATAACTTTCCGGTGATTTTTTTAATGACTGTTAATTATTATAGATACTCATTGTTGCACCAATAGTTTCGCGATAACTAACAATTTTTTATTATTAGGATGTTATATATTACTTGAGCTTGTGACGAGCACGAAGTTAAAACGCTTAGAGCAATGTAACTCCAACTTCTACTACTTCAAAGAGTTCGCATCAAACTAAATAAAAAAAAAAAGAGAGAGAGAGATGTTCGTCAAACGCTCGTGAGCAAAACGGACAGTCCGGCAGAATGAAAAGGAAGTTTCTACGTCACGCTCTAAAAGAATCGGCTATCGTCCAACTATACGTTTAATTAATCGAAAAAAAAAGGCTTGCTTGGCAAGAACAGAGTGTACATGTCTAAGAGGCGTTTGTCATAGATTGAGGCAAAAGGCGGGCTATAAATATGTATACGTTCGAGAATCGATTGGCTCATCGGGCTACTTTTCGCTCTAAATAGGCTCGAGAAATATAGAGCTCTAAGAGGTGATTTACTTACACATAACTATACCGGTATTGCCGGTCGACAAAGAGCCGATATATATCTACACGCGCGTACACGTGCGTATGTAGCCACGTGTCACACCCACGTGTCTGGCAACAACACAACGACTAAAACAACTCTGACAACGTGTCATAATCGTATATATCACTGCGGGAGCCTCTCGCACGTGCGGAACCTCGCCGAAAGTTAGACGGGGGGGAAGAGATCGTCTTCCCTTCGTGATATATAGATCGAAGTGAGAGCTATTCTTCGACGTTATCCTAAACTAGCTTGATAAAAGAAAACGTGCGATTAGAAAAAGAAAAGATACTCTCTGCAGAAAGGCTAAGTATCTAAGACTAGCTCGTGTACGAGCCTGATTAAAGATCTATTTAGGTATTACGTGTCTAACATGATAAGTGCCTAAACTAAAATGTATTGCCGTGTTAATTTATCGTACGCAAAACAGCCATTTATTATTTTTTGCTACTTTCTTCATCGTTGATTAAATTTTCTATCATCATCTATGGATACTTTGCGCCTTTTATGATTAAATTTCATTAATTCAAGATGTAAAAAAATTATATTTATCCTAATTCCGAAACATTTGTTATCTCTCTTTTCATTTTCTCTAATCTTAAAAAGTTTCTCAAATATATGATAACATGACATAATGTTACATGAGATTTTGCGAAACTGTGGTTTATTCCGAAATTGGAAATTAATTAAAGAATAAAATTTATATGATTTTATATGATTATGTTGATTTTATATAATTTTATATGATTTTATATGATTATATAATGATGAACAACAGCTGTTTCGCTACGCTTTTGTGTAGTGTGTGTGTGTATGTGTAGTTATGTTAGTGTTAAATAAAAGGCTACTTTACAAACGAAAGACAGATTGAAAGTAATCGTATACACTTATGACGAGTGAAAAAAAAAAGATTGTGCGCGGTGTAAAATAGAAAAAGGTGTAGGTACCAGAGGCACAGTAGTATATAATCTTACCATATATAATCAAAAATAAACATAATTAATTTACAGATTATATCGCACAAAGTGTTTCGCGTAAATATTTTATTGCTTGAAACACATCAAAAAGATAAAAAAAGTAATGTTGCGTTAAAAAATTTATTGGTCTCACAATCAGAAAGAAAAAAGTTATTCCGTAAATCACGTTACGCTGAGACACTTTGCATATGCGCGATGCATTTCTTCTGCATCCGTCGTGTGTGCTCTGGATAATGTGTGTGAAGAGTGAAGTATAGAAAAAATTGGATTGTGAAAAGTGTTATCTTACAAAAAAACAAATGAATTATATGCTGCAAAAGATTCGCTTCTTTTCTTGGATAATAATGAGATATTTTTATGAAAATATTAGAGTGAAGATCGATAAAGAGGTCGGGGAAACTTTTGCAGTACGTATTTAATGGAAAACGGACGAGTGTGGTTAGAATTTGAACACAAATCGTACAGCCAAAAGAAAAACGAAACAGTGTTAAGATAAGATAATAAGTAAGAGAAAAAGTAAGTACTACCGCCTGGGCTGCAGGACTTTGCCCAGCATTATCGTTATCGATAAGATCGTTATCGTTCTGGAAAACAAAGAAAAAAGACACAAGGAGATGATTGGAACTTGTGTGGACATCTTTCCGATCCAAGTATATTTTAAAAAAATAATTCGATCGGTAAATTAAATGTCACTGTTAAGTACTCTAGATATCATTAATCCGTTTGCTTAAAAATTCGTAATTATTTTCTCATTCTAGAGATCTCCAATAAAAAAATAATAAATATCGTGTTCTCTGTTATCTAAAAGTCTAATCAAAATCCATTCAAAATTTTCAGGCTATCTATGATGTACAAATATTGTCGTTCAATCGATCTATCGATTGTCATTAAAAGAAACTTTTCGATGGATATAAACGTAATTTTTAGTCCAACATCGATTTTAAACGGATGATATTAATAAATTTTTTAAAAATAGATTAATAGCAATCGATAGATCAAAGGCTGATAATCTATATTAATTACTTGCACAAATTTCATTGAGATACAATGTTCGAGTAAGATCACATCTAACTGTTTCTACAAACATTGACTTAGCTATTATGAATAAAGTGAACAGTTGTGAAAATAAAATAATTGTGAAAATAATTCGACTAAATAGTTTGTTGTTTCTTGTTGTTCCATTAAGTTTAATAGGACTACAAGTAAAAAGGTATTATTTTCTTCCTGCTATTTTATCCCTTTGTATAGTTAAATTTATTTTCCATGGTAAATTTGAAATCAACTTTTATGTAAGATATCAAGATTGCAATTTAAACATTTAGTACAGATTCTAATAAATCTACAATTCAAGTATATCTATTTATTTATTAGAAGTATCTCCATTTGTACTCGAAAAAGTTTTCGTGACAATATCCAAGCTCCGAGTGATCCAAGCTAGACTATACGAGATTTTCGGAAAATATTCTATTCGCAGTTTCACTCGCGCACGGCAGCCCTATCACGAGGAAGTCAACGACAAACATTCGCTCGAACTCCATTCTCAATCGAGATCCTCGATTTCGATTTTCCGTTTCGATTTTCCCGCAGCAAAAGTTTAGAAGGCACACACGATAGAATCATTTATTTAATACATATTTATGTACGTATTGATTTACGTATATTGCTCTTACATTTAATTGCTTACTGGAAACAGGAAAGTCAAACAAGAAAATCGTAATTGAAGAAACACGAGAGAAACTTAACACTAGGAACGTATCTTTAAAATCTGCCGTCGTTCTTATGAAAAATATATAGATTTAGTTCGACAGAAGACAAAGAAAAAGAGAGAGACTCACCTGTTCGGTAGACTTTAGCTGACCAAACTTCGTCGACCTCCAACTTTCGAGTATCAGAAGGCAGACGTATATCTTACCCACGGTGACCTTGTCTCTGCCCAACTCTGAAAATAGAAAATCATCGCGCGATCATCAATGTTGCAAAATGCATATCGTTGGGTGGTGAAGAATGAACTTTACCTTCGTTCCTAGGTATCAAAAGATCTAACATCTTTTTCGCTTGTAAAGGCCAGATACTCCTGATCGTGTCCCGCAGTTCTTCATTGGCTTGATTCATTTCGTCGGCTGAAATAAAGAGTTGGAATTATTCACATATCGTATGAATAATTATTGCAATAGCAGGGTAAATAAAAAAGAAATAAATGCATAATAAGACATTTGATAACATATTATCTTATAACGTTTATATTATGATGTAATTCTTAACAAATACATTTTTCTAAGAATAAAAGATTAAAATATCGTTGATTCTGATTCACAAAAGACACAAAAATTGAGAAAAATCGCATTTATTTTATCGACAACTGTTTATTGCAAAACGACAATAGCCACTTTCTTTTTCGATGAACTTACCGCATCGCATTTTTATGCTGAGATTCTCGCGAATGAGGGCGAACAGCGTTGTAGTGAAGTTCACCTTGCCGTCACCGTCCATCGGCATATTCATCCTGATGAGCTTCTTGTACGCGAGCCGATTCGGGCACTTGTTGCCAAACCCCAACGGCGGGTCCATATTCTTCAGCATGTCGTACATCTCCGTGTAATGAATCTTGCCGGTGGCATTCGGATCATACTCGGCCCAGATCCGCACGAACTCGTCGAGATGGTGGGCGCCCAGGATCGACGAGTCCCGTGTGAGATAATCGAAGTTGTCCATGATGACGGCGACGAAGAGATTCAGCATGAGAAACGAGCAGAAGAAGATGAACGACACGAAGTAGGCGTAGGCGATGTTGGAGCCGCAACCTTCCGGCCCCTTCTCGGCCTTCGCGTCGCAGGTACGGCCCTTTACGCAGTCCAGCATGATGCTCGGCCAGGCCTCCCCCGTCGCACACCTGAGAAAATCATATCTTGAGCGTTTCTTTTACGCTTTTCGTGTCACGGTGTTCGTAACAAGAATTGTGATTACTTTAGCGACCTAGCGCATCACATATGTGCCGCGATTATTACGCTAATATTCTCAACCGCATGCAGACCTTCCAATTCTAACTTAACCGATGTTAAATACCCAACGAAGTCGCCAAGGTTATTGCAAAAAATTGGCGACTTGTACCTGAGAATAGATACGGCTATGTACACAAATCCATATTTGATAATTATTTAATTGAAATTTTGATTTAATTAATTCAATACATCAGTCCATTAGGGACTCAATAATAATTTCGTAAAAACAAGTTTACCGAAATGTTTCAAGATTTCGAAATTTAAGATAAAAGTTATTATTACTGATAATGAGAAACACTTATTTCATTTTGTCTCGTTAGAAAGTTAGAAAATAAATCAATTTCATCGTGAGTGAATTTGTGTTGTGAATATTTATTCTCAAGTATAAATTCTTCTGTACTACAAACAACCCCAAGTTAATATTTTTAAGCAGCACCTTATTGCAATTGCAAAAAAAAAGTTAAACTAAAATAGTTGCAAAATTTCATGCGATATTCTGGCGAACTAAGACATTGCCTCTTTTGCAGCACACGTTAAATTTAATTTCTATAATCTCCTCAGTCCTTTAATAAAATCCTAAATTTAATAAATTGCTATATGCATCCTACTTGTACATAAGAATTATATAAAAATAAATAAATTAATTAATTACATAAAATAAAAATCGATTATTAACTATTTTTCCATGTTAAATTTGATTCAAGGTTATTATTAATAATTTTTTAACGAGCAGTACTTTCATATATTCTGTTTCGAGACTGAGGAGAAACGAACAATTGGGCCCAGTCCTCTTGCAAGCGCGTCATGCATAAGGCCCTGACAGTTTACGCAACATCAAAGGCGATACTAGATATACTGCAAACTTAATACGGCGAACTCAATTCTACACGAGGCTGCTGTGTATTATTCTGTTTGCTCTGAATATGCCGTGTCATTTAGTCTGATTCTGCTTTTGTGCTCGACTTAAGTGCTGGGAACTTTACAGTACGTGGTTGGATCGAAGCGAAAAGGCCTGCTGTGAACATACATCCGGAAATAATACGAATTAAACGATTAGAAGACTCCGCGATACTCGTGATAATTGGGACGCTCAACGTGAGAATGGCGTAAGTTGAGAAACGACTTGACTACTTTTGGACTGGAGGTAGTATTTATATTTTGGCTTGAATAAAATTTTAATGAAATGTCTGAATGTTTTTTTTTTTTAATTTTAATATACAATTAAATAATCTTCTTAGATATATTGTAGTGGGAATGTGCAAGAGAAATTAAAATCTTGAAAATTTTTCCACATCTTAAACAAAACAAGTCGGTGCAATCTATTTTTGCAATACTTGCGATACATGTCTAGTGCCATGTAAGCAATTTCATTAATTAAATCCTCGTTACGTGGACGTCACCAAAGATCAATCTGCTTTCGCATCACAATCCGAAAAAAACTTGGATCGTCTTCTGCATCGTGCTCTCGCAAATCGTGACAAAATGATAAGTGATAGGTATAGCTTGCCGCAGAGCGTGAAAGCTCATTCGATCATTTTTGCAAAATCGCGCTCACAATCGCGTGGCTCAAGGTCAATAGCTAAACAGTTAGCTAGATTCCTCTGGCGTGGGGCGTTACTTACCGAAAAAGCAGCATCAGACCTTGTATGAAGCTTTGGAAATTGTTGTGCTTGGTAATAGAAGTATCAGCATCCAGCGCGATGTTACCGAATACCTGAGACCCACAGAAAGAAGAGGGCCGCAGCCAAAAGGCACGAGCGGCATTACAAATTTGCGTCACCAAATATATATGCTTTTTTTTTTTCTTTAAGTAATAACGGAATATCGAACGGAAATAATTGGAATGTCCTCTGCTTTCCTTCTCGCTGGATGACCACCATTTTCGATCTTTTGTATCGCTTCGATCACAGTATTTCGTGTATGCGGTTCTGTATATAAATGTAGTATCATAGAATTCAATTCTAACTACAGTTTCTCATACTTTTTCTTTCAACAAGTACACGGTGTACTCGAGAGAATTGTGATTAAATTTATGCGTTAAGACAAACGGTTAAATTATTTACGCCCTTGAAAACTCTGATTTATAATAAAGCTTTTTTCCTAACAAGTTCTAATAACGGCAGAACATCAGCTATAATCAATATAAGTTTATGAAAAATTATATATTATGTAAATATATATATTATGCGATACAAGTAAAGTACTAACTAATATAATTTGTAATAAAATTCATTCTCTCAAGCACCACCTTAATCAAAACTTCAAGACTTTAACGCAGGCATCACTATAAGAAACAGACTTCTCTATAGGGCTTGTTACTAATTGGGATGAGTCACAACAGATTAACACGTCGAGCAGCTTACTCTCGCGTTACAGCTCATGCCAACAAAGCATTACTCTAGAGGTAAGTTACGACCACACTTTTATATATATTCCCCTCGACTTCTCGCTCTACGGTCGACGATGTATCTCCCATCAGTATCGCACGAGATCTTTAACGGTGCTTCGCCGAGGGCCAAAAAAGGACGGCTAGTGATCAAAATTGCGTTCATAATATTATATTTTTACCAAATAACTGCTATAAGCGAAATTGAAGCGTCATAAAACATTTAAACATTGAAGGCACATGTAACAGTTTTTCTTTTATAATGCACGACCGATATGAAAGTAAATATCTCTCATGCTAGTCTTCCGTGACGTCGTAGAGCCCTCTTACGATACATATTCTGCGAAACATCGTGAAAGATCGCGACGATAAACTAGCTGTGCACCAAAATCGTTTCCCTCTCACGTACGAAGATAAACTTTAACCGAACAAGTAAAAAAAAATTCTTTTCAATTTTAGAAGAAGGCAAAGCCATTAGCTTATTTCAGAAGCTGTTTCTTCGTACGAAAGGCAAATGACAATTGGTCAGAGGTCCTCTCATTCGTCACCGTTCGAACCGGCAGTCAATCTAGCTGCTCGACTCACCGAAAAAGCAACATAAGACCGGCGAAGAAGGACTGAAAGTTGTTGTGATCATCGATCGCTGTTTCCGGATTGTTCGCTATATTGCCAAAGACCTGACAACGGACAATTTCAGGGTCACTTAATGGCCACCGGGGGGATCTGCTGTCTGTCACTTAAAATTCCCAATCTGCAAGGTTGCGCGTGCCAGAAACTATTTCGAGATTACCTCGACGTTTCTCACCCGACTCAAAGCTGAGATAATTACATGGCTCTCGCTTTTAGCGAAATCTAAATGACGTTGCACGTTAGCGGTAGCAATTCCTTTACTTTGTCGACATTGGCATTGATCTTGAAGATCATCGGCCAAGTATGTCTTTTAATCAAGAAGCTACTATTTTTTTCCGTATAAAATCAACTACCAAAAAAAATCTTTTCTATGCGACACCAAACATATCCCATATCTGTTTCCTTCTTGTAGAATATATTAAGATAATTATTATTCGGCTTATATCTATTTCTGTATAATAATAAATTTAATCATGTAATATTTTTTAATTTTAACCTTCTATCGCATTAAACTTTTAGATCTTGCTGTCAGTCAATTAGTTGCTTAAAATAATCATGTTACTTCAATCCCGCACCCTTCTGCAGCCCCCAAAAGTGCATTTAATGGAATTCGTAGGGACTTTCCAAAGAAATCGAAGCAACGGAAGAGGGATTCATACCTGCATACCGATGATAGCGTAGATGAAGAACAGCATCGCTATTAGGAGACAAACGTAAGGCAGAGCCTGAAAGAAGATAGATTTTTATTATCGTTATCTCGATAATTAATCGTAGCTGTAGAAATTGATGATAAATAAGGCTAAATTTACAATTGACAATGCCGAATAATAAGATTCGAGTTAATAATTGTCGCACGTTAAATTGAAAATAATGCGAGTCAACGATAAAAAAAATCAGGATTTAATTTAACGTGCTTACTTTGAAGGATTGTACGAAGGTCCAAAGTAAAATTCGTATCGTGTACCCCTGCCTGAGTAGTTTGATCAGCCTGGCGGCGCGAAAGAGCCTCAGAAAGCCGACGTTGATGAAGTTCTCCTGCAGGGGACAGAGGAAATTGCACTTAACCCCACAATATACCGACTCCTTATTGCGCGCCAGGACGGAGCTTCGTACGTGCAACGTTTCGGCATTGCATACCACCAACGCGTCGAAGGATATATCAATCGTTTCGGCGTGTTGCATTTCCCTATCCTCGACGATGCACGAACGAAGCTGTCGGAGTAAACTGGCATTTTCTCGCTGGATGTTAAAAGAAGGGCGGCAGTAAAACCTCGTTGAAATTTCGGAAGACCTTTTTTTAAGAACGCAAAATCACCGTCGAAAAAAAGGTGGAACTAATTGTAATAGAGTCACTAATAACTACTCATAATCATAAATAATCATTAGTATTATTGTAGAAATAAATAGGATATTTTTTTAACAAGCAACTAATTGTATTTCTGTTATATTTCAGTAGATTAAATTAGTGGTTTTCTTCTTTTTTCCTTATTAAAAATCATTCTTGTCTTTATACGAATTTAATTTTTATATCAATACAAGTATAAGTAGATTAGTTCCAAATTAATGCGTTCGTGTGATTTAATTAATTAATTAATTTGTATATTAATACAAGTTTAAATGGATTAGTTCTAAATTAATGCGTTGATGATTCTCAAGTTTAATTACATACATTAATAAAGAATTATGTTTTACTATAATAATTGAACTATTTTAATTATTGTAACGCAATTGCGTAATAAATTCGTAATTATGTTAACCCTTTTGCTGTAACAATTGAACGTCCGATTGTTGCGTCGAAGACTCTTAATCTAAACGAAGACGATTAATAAGTCGAGATCGAAATAAATTAGACACCGCATCCATATGCCTTTAAAATATTGTCTGGTAATGTAACTACAGTGTATAACGACTATCTGAATTTGTGATATTCAGTGTTGTAAAATGTTCGAGACTGTTAGTGTAATACGAATATAGTTGATGTATTCTGAAAAGTACATGCACAGGATAAATAAACGGGATAAAAACATATTAATCTAAAAAATGACTTAGGAAGGGCCTCGAGAAAAAGAAAATATTATTTCTGAGAAACCCAGTTGTCTTTTTGCAAATAATCGGAAACAAAATTATGTTGATTATCATCACCATTTTAGGACAATTGTTGCTAATATGTAATATTGTTATATGTAACAATAATAACATATAAAGATATTTATATTTGAAATCATAATTGCAGCTTATCGAAAAGGAGTCACAAAGAAAGATTTATTTTGGATTTCTACGCAGCAAAACTAAATTTAGAGTTGCGGCATTTAATATTAATTCTGTACTTACAACGTCATAACTTCCTCCAACTTATGTCGTTAACGTAAAAATTAGATAGTAATTTTATACCTTCTTTTCTAGCTGGCTACCAGTGAACAGTCTGATCACGTCCCTTAACTGGTCCTATTACAGAAATATGTGAGATTGCGAGATTATTCCATCCCCAATATTGAGTTTTTGATCGTTCAACTCTTGGCATTTTGTACAATAAGAGCAGAAATACTAACGACTGGCAATCAACATTAACGATGAGTAGCTTCGTAAGCAGCTCACTTTGATAATCAGGACCAATACTCACTTCACGATAATTCTATTCTGTAATACTTCTAAGACATATCTTTATGAAAAATATTCTGCAAGCGGCAGGCAGCAAATATACAGATTTCGACACAAACTTTTTACTGGATATTTTTGTGAGATTTGCAAATCAATATTATTCATATCCTACACATATTATCGGCTAGATTGTAATCGCTACATCAGTGGAATCGAAATAACATCACTATGCGATTTGGAAGGAATCTTTCGGCAATATACCCTACACGGTATTTGCTCCTTTCCATCTTCCAAACTACAACTGACATTCGTCAATCTAAGTCACAGAATATCAGATATCACAGATATAGAAAGAAATGTTCCTAATACGAAGAACGGACAGGATTTGTATCGGGAACATGTTCATGTTTATGTATATATGTACATCTGTATGTATGTACAGCTGTTTTACTACATATTAACTGCGTAAATGTATACTGTGCAAATGTAGCGATGTACAGTGTGATGTATGTATGTAGCGTATGAATGCAGCACGAAGCTAAAAGGTAATACAAAAGTACTTCGGTTGTCGTAATTTACCTGCTAGCTCGTCACACGGGTTTTGCACGGCGAATCTAAGTAAGCAGCAAAAGGGTTAAACGAAAAGATAAAGGTACACATCAAGCAACACTGCCGCGACGATTAAGGGCCATTATCATAAATGTGTGTTCCGACGAAAAGCGCATTCCGACAAATTCGTCTCGATGGGAATTAATCTAGCATGTTGAAACAATCGCGATGGCAAACAAAATTCAATTTTCTCTTGCCAAAATTAAAACACCCTTATATTCTGCGATAAAATGTATAACATTATTTTCTTCAAATCTTGAAATATAATTCTACGTTTTAATCTTGATAATTGAACGTTCGTTATAAATATGATCGAAATAATGTTTCTTTTTCTATAAAAATTTTACACAATTATGTTATATTTGGCATACACAAATGTACCAAAACGTAAAACATCTCATCTAGCTCGTCCACATTATGATCACTTTTATTTGCGTCAACATGCAAGATCCTGACATTTGGAGCGATTTCATCGAAATAACTTCTCATCGGAGCAAGCAATCATAATCACAGCCTAGCCTCGGGTTTCCTGAGAGATTCCCGATTACATGTGCATATACCTGGAAGATTTCTATTACGGGTTTTAATAACTAATTAACACACTTATACTCTCTTTTCTGCTACTTTCCGGTGCTCTACGTACCCCGAACTCGATCACGAGAGCGTCCACGATGCTGCCGATCACCGTGATGAAGTCGAAGGTGTTCCAGGCGTCCTTGAAGAAGTTCTGCTCGCGGGAACAGTTGAAAAAATTGATTAGCAAAGTGGTCTCATCGTCTCGATTGAGTATTTATTTCTACTACCCCAAAGCTCGTTAAACAACTCCGACACGTTTTCCATCGCAACAGATGCAGATCAAAACTCAAATAATTATCGGTACACGATTCTGTACACGAGCAATCAGAATCAGGATCAAGACACCATGAAGAGTAAGAATAAAAAAGAATTGCCAAGAAAAAAGATTCGCAATTTAAAAAAGAAATATGTAGTCGATGAATAAAACAGATGTTTCCTAATGTCATATAAAATTATGAATTCAAGAAGTATCGCTCTAATTAGATTTCGTGCCTCCACTTCGTGAATATGAACGAAAATCTATATAGAAGATATAGTCAAATATAATTTCTTTCAGAAAATCATTTTGCGTGATATTTTTCATAAGAATATTTTTTTAATCACATTACGTATGTACATTTAAGATTTCTGCGTTGATATATTTAAGATTTCTTACCTTTCTGTCGTTTATTCTAATAAAAAATCATTTAAGAATAAAAGAAATAACGTATGCAAACTAATGCTTCATCGACGAATGATTTATTGCTGTCGGTTTGATTCTTTTATAATCTTCTTATCCCTCGTCGTGTCTTGATTTGTATAATAATAGATATCAATAGCAAGCAATTATTAACATGTTCAGTAATCTACTGAACGAACTTGGGAGTAGCTCGAGTGTCTGTGAGATGTTTGCTCAGCTACCACTAAAAAAGAAACTACGAGTTCGACTTCGAAATACAAAAAAAGTATAACACAAACTGCTTCTTCTGAATGTACGCTATTTATTTTGTGTAAGAGTGCCTGTGTACGTGTGTTGTGTGCGTGTTCGTGTTCGTGAGCACTCCTATTATGAACGTAATACTTATTAGATTAGATTGAAATTCTGTAACGTGTGCCTTTCTGAACGGTGCTCCTGAATGTTGTAACGATCGTTGATCAGATCTCTTCGTCGTAAAATAGTTTCAAATTATTTCCGTTTAATCTTTTGTGACGATTAGTAACTTTATATTATTTTAAAATGTAGCAAACTACAATAGTAATTATCAAAAGTAACAGTTGTTTATTTTACAAAATGTGAGCTCTTGCATTTTAATATATAATGAATTTAATATAATTTAACTAACTAAATGATTAATAAAAGATATTTCTACATAATTTTCATTGTAAGTTTTAGTCTTTTCATTTTTTTGTACAATTACGATGGAACAATGTATAAATACTTGTAGAATTTATGAAGACTTGCAGAATTTCAGATCCATAAAGACGAAGACATCTGTTCGCAAAAATTTCTTTTAAAGCGTTTAACCAAATCACACGCTTTGGTGATCGATGATCGGCTATAAGTGAGGGGATCTCTTCTAGAAAAGTATCTACGGGAACATGCCGGTAATAGCAAGCAAACTAGAGAGAGAGAGTAAGAGAGATAGAGACACGCGAACTTGATATTCAACATTTTTCTACTTTCGCCAGAAAATAGGAGTTGTCAGTTGGATATTACGCAGTATGTTAAAAAACGCAATATTAAATTAATTATCCAATTTCTATAAATTTCTTGTATAAAGTTTGCATCAAATAGTTCATTTTTCGATTTTCTGACGATTTTTCCTCAGTGAAAATGTAATTAATCGCTGCTTTTGTTTAAACTATTTGATTTGCAGTACTACTTTTTAATAATTATCGTATAAAAATTTTAAAAACAATCGTTTTATAATTAATCAAAGAAATCAAGATTTTAATATCTGCTTGTCCTTTAGAAGCTTAATTAGAGTTAATTAAGCCGTTTAATAATAGTTCTATTAATTCTTTATATTTACTAGTGTTAAAATTTGATACCTAGATTTCTAACATTCGAATTAAGGAAATTCAGTAATATAATAATTTTTTTAAGTGTCCTGTTTTCTGGCAATTGCTACCTCTTAATACCCATTCAAAATACTAGTAGAAATTTCGTATATCACACACAAGTTTACTTTAAATCTTGATAAGTCTACTTAAGAGTCTACTTAAAGGTACTTTAAAGGTACTTTTCGTTTTCGCGCTAAACAGATTCGCGATGTCTCGACGTGTTCCCTTCTGTTCCTCTCGCCAGTTTTTAGGATCCCCACTTTCTTCACGGAGAATCCTCCGACCGGTAACATCACAGAGAATCAATGACGACCGGTGAGTGATGTCGGTCTCGATGAGAATTACAAGTGGTAAAAATTTGCAGTGTGAGTCGAGTGAGAGTGAGATGGAATTAGAGTGATTTAAGAGGCTTGTTTATACCTTGCATCCGAAGGCGACGAGTTTAAGGATGCACTCAATGAGGAAAAGGAAAGTGACGACCATGTTCACGACGGTCAAGAAGTCCAATAAAACTGGCGGCGCTTCGTGATACTACAAAACATGATACACCCAACACACAAACGTAACACAACCCAGACTCTAATATTTCTTTGTGCGCCCTGCATATATATCTATACGTATATCCCTTTTTTTTTTAATTAGTCTCTGTATTCGATTGCTCCCTCCATCTATTTTTCTCGTCCGAGTTGAACATTGCTACTGAATTGAAGAAAAGATTTTTTTTTTCGTCCACAAGATAAACGTTAATTAACCAAGAAATGTCCGTTTATTATTGCTGTAGTTCTATATCACGGTGTGTAAGACTGTGTTCTATATAATTCGTAATTATAATTTTCATCTTTGTATTTTTTTTTTTTTTAATCTTTTCCTTAAAAGTTCCGAATTAAAAGTTCGTATTTTAATTGTAAATCCCTCAAATGTAAAACTTTGTAGGGAAAGATAAATTTTCCCATCAACTTTAACCGCTATCTTGTAGATCGTCAAGTTGCATTGCCTTTGCATCATATATTATATTACATTATTATACCGCAAATAACAGAGACACAAAGATTATATTGTATATCAAAGTACATCCAAAAATATTACAAACACACATTTATGTATATTATTTTACAGATTGCTTTAATGCAATTATTCATTATATAACCGTTTCATAAAACTATTTCTAATCAAAATAACCAAATCTGATCTTTTATTTTTTATTTGTTTATTTTTAATAAGAAGGCATCTCTTCTCCCTGCCAAGTTACCAAGCAAGTCTAACCAATCTCTCACAGGGTGATTTTTCAAGAGACACTCGTCATACGTAAGTCTCGATCGGTGTGTGTGTACGTTGAATACGATGTTCAACTCCGTGTGTGCTGAGTGTGTGCATGTGTGAGACAGAAGTTAATGCGTTTTCCCACAACACAATGACATGCGTGCGTCAAATAGGAGCGAGGAGCGCTTTTGCGGCTTCTCGGCTTTAGTTTTGTCGCGATCACCATGGATCATCGTTTTCATCGTTATCATTATCATCGTCACATAATCATCATTATCATCATCATTATCACCATTATCATCTTTATCGTCGTTGTCGTTACTGTCATCGCCGTTATAGTCATAGTTCCCAACCCAACAATACGCAATCATAATTGTGATGTACACATGCGAGGGTCAAAAACATATCAGCTCGTGCAAGTGATCACGTGCGGATGCAGGCAAGGCGGGCAAGGCATGCAAGGGATGTCAAAATAACAGCGCTTTCTTTATGTACATCTTTCCTCGACTTTCAAGACTTCCTCTTGGATTAATTTCCCGCCCGTTTTCGGTTTGAAAGTATTTCGAAAAATCAAAATGACGAACAAGAAAACAGAATACACAGAAGATAGAGAAAAGAAGTATGAAAGGAAGAAATATAGACCAGAAAGAAAAAGAGAGAGAAAGAGAGAGAGAAGAATAATAAAAAGAAGAAACAGATAGACAGAAAGAGCAAGAGAAGGCAGACGAAACTGAAAATAACCCGATTGTGAGAGTTATGTTCTCAATTAGTCATGTTTGAGTATCTATGAGTGCCATATGAAGGTTTGTAATGTATGAATCTTTGAATGTCTGTATAATATCTGTAAGTGTAATTTTGTACTTCGTGTGTTAGTGTAAACTACATGTTAATTAGAACTCTAAGAGCGCATCAGTAAATTATGAGCCTTATTACACATCTTTCATCAGATATAAAGCGTAATTGTAATAAAAATAACACAAAACATTAAATTTTCGCGGAAACTCATTTGAAAATATTTAATACTACGATCGAATATCTGTGTGCATGTGTGTGTGTTTTAGTTTTGTGTATGCGTGTGCGCGCGCGTATAAATATGTGCAAACAATCGATAGACATCGATATTTTTGCAAATATCCGATCGTAGTGCGAATTCTTTCAGCATCTTGTATAAAGTCAGTGTAATTGGCTTATTGTGATAACGGGATAAAAGAAAAAATAAGTTAATATCATAAAAAAATAAACAGAAATAAAAAATGCAATTTTAAATTTACAATTAATAATTTAATCCCATTATCATCGTGTTCAGTGTGATTATGAATGTAGGGAACGACTTCTGGGAAGATTTGCATTGTTTCTGCTTATAGCATTTAATGTATAAATACATTTGTGATAAATACATTTTATATCCAATTAATTTATTTGTCTTTTTATTTTGTTTTTGTAAAACTTTGATTCAATTATATTGATTGTGCCTGATTATGATCTCCATATTAAAGAAACCACCAAAAATTTTCTTTTGAAAGTCAAGGCCTCAGATAGCCACAGTAAATAAAAAAAATATAAAATTCACTAAATGAATAATATGACCCAAGAAAAACACATACGGCTTGGAAACACCGATAAAAATGTTGTATTTTCCCATTTAGCATCGAATCTTTAAGAAACATATTCAGACTCAGATTCGGAAGTGAGAATAGAGGAGTTCAAGTGCCTTAAAATGCATTTATACGTCAAATCTTCCCAGATTGCCCTGAAGCTCGATTACGTGTACAGAGCTGAGCATTTTTTCTTTGCATACTAAAGTACTTGTAGAGTTTATCTGTTGATACAATCCCAAGGACAGAACAAGAGTACGAGTAATAAAAAAAATACAATTTCTATCTAAATCTTGCAGCTATATCCTTGCACAGTGGGGCACCATCGAAAAAAAAATACCATTCTAGTTCTATCGAGATACATATCTATATATTCGTACGAAGGTATATTGAGAAATGGAAACGCTACAACTACTCCGACAGCATCTAGCGCTTGTTCAGCCCTGCGCACAGAAAGTTCACTAAATAGTATACTCTATATATACTTGTAGAGGTATACACGCGCGAGATAGAGAGTATATGTACGGATATCTCCGGAGTACCGAAAGTGTCTCGATATTGTCGTATTGCTACATCGGCATCGGTACTCGCGAAGAACCGCTTCTAATTACCTTCTAATAAGCGGCACTTACCGGGCGACGCGAAAAGTGGCTCCATCGCAACTTTCCTCCGCCTTTCACTAAAATTGTTACAGCATTCTGATATTGTTTTATTGAGAAATTAATGTTACGTATACTCAAAATGCGTTCAACGTTGAAATTATTTCAATGTTTTATTAATTATCTCGACAATACGTTTATGTCGCGCGATACGACTGTCAACTATTTCGACAGCGCGGCGGCGAAGAGATTCGGTGAATTTCTTCAGGCCTTCCGATTCCGGGGAACGGTCACGAGGAGAGCCACCTTTCGCACGACTCGACTTGGCGAGAATCTCGAATTTTAATCTCGCTTTATTCGGAATATACTGAGAGCTCGATTAGAGTGAGATGTTGTGCGGTATGTGGAGCCTACCTTCACGCCGAATGCTGCGATCTTCAGTATGCACTCGACAGTGAACATCCCCGTAAAGCACATGTTCATGTACTTCAGCGTGTTCTTGTACGTTTCGGTTTGCTGATGGAACTGCAATGCATACACTGACAAACACACGGCCGAACAGACAGACATACGTACGTACGTACAAGCCTAAAATCGCGTGTCTCTAGACGAGACCTTTTTTTTCTCTTTTGCTTTCTTTCGACACGACCCTCTTCCCTCCTTCGATCACCGTGGATGAGGAAGGAAGAAAGCGGCTCTGTTTTTCATTTTTCCACGATATTCTGTGCACCGATACATGAACATTCTGTGCTGCGCAATATATACCGTAAAACGGAGTGATCACACCAGCAGGATGAAAAATTGCCTTGAAAACAGAACGAAATATACTGTGCAATTCGGAATTGCAATTTGTACAATTAAAAATATTAAATAAAATTTATTTAGTAGTTTCTCTTGTTAATTATAAATTTAATATCACGGTTAAAACCGCTAATGAAATTAATATGCCATTATGTGTTTAAAAACGCGCATAATTTTATACAGAAAGTAATTATACATAAGAGAAAAAAATTTTAACTGCACATTAATATTTGCACATTTACCACGATAAAAACGCTTTGAGCAAAATAATCCTAACATTTCGCGTGAAATTAACCTGCTGAAGCATTATCAACCCCTTCATGCTGTTTTATTTGCATAGCGCCGTAGAAATTGCATCAAATACCAGAATCATGTCAAATAACATCAAGTAAATAAAGCTTCTCGAGGTAAGAATAAAAAATTGTATAATGAAATTCCAAATAAATCGTTATGCTCGAGAATGATTCGCGGGTTTATGTTACGTGTCAGCTCTTCGGGTGTCACGAATTGGTACACAGTTTAGTCGTACATACGTACAGCGTGTAAGATAAAGTGCGAGAAATATATGCAAAATTACATATACGTAAAAACGTACGAGTGATGTACGCCTATTCGTAAAATGTAGAGGGGGGGACGAGAGGGGGGACATTTTCCTATCGTCGTAAAAATTTATATGTGTATACCATTTATATGTGAGCCTAATCGGTATGCGTGTACATTAAACATGAAAACGTTTGTTCTCTTACATTCCTGCGATATCATTTCGTCTTTCGGCGAGTGTGATGCGTATGTCAACCATGTGTACGTGGATATAACCAGTACCATTACCTGCACTTCGCAATGTATGTCTCTCTAATCGATCTGTTAACGGTGCTATGAGAGATATATCAGGCGTGTGCTGACGTAAACTGATGATCGACTGGTCTTCTGGATCAATGGATTGTATATCGGGAATTTTTTGAATGACGGACTCCGTCGGACGCAACGACAAGAAGAAAAAGAATTATTTAACGTAACACACAAGAAGAAGTTTCGCGATAGTTTCCTTTCGTGTTACATCTTGTAAAAATTTCAGTGATGAAAAAAAGACTTTAAACGTACACGAATATAAAATATATACGTTTTACTCGTGAGAAATCTGAGGCAAAATAAAAAAAAATTCCGAATTAACAACGTCGTTGATCCTCTTTCTGCCGTTATTTCCCACGGAGTTGTGGACCGTAGGTGGGAGTCGGTGTCTGAAGAAACTAGTCGAAAAACCGATAAAGACTGTGACAAACAAAAAGAAAGAAAAAGAGAAAGAGAGAAACGATCGGAAGATATGTAAAAGAAACAATGGAACAAAAACACTTAAAGTGAATGGACTTCCGGAACGAAAAGAGTGCAGTTCAATTAACGAAGGGATGGTCAGGAATCATGAAACTTCACTTTTCGAAGTGCTCAGATCTCTTTGCAATCTTCCTTTTCTTTGTGGAGAAAGAAGGAGAGGATGAAACGTGCGAACGTCTCGTGCAGAGTGTGTTTCTTGTCGCTGTAAAACACACACACACATTCAGCAGATATCTAATATTGCTGTTTCGTTCAGTTTCTAATATCGGTCGATTTGTGTCTTGACGGCAGCCAGCATGCGACACGCAGTTTTGCACGTGTGTGAAAAGTGCGGATGGACACCCTATATGTATATACACATACACATACATCGTATCAGCCGCCGCTATATGTCGAACAAGAAGACAATCAATTACAATCAAAGTATCGTGCTGATTAATTTGCATTGTATTATATTATGGTAATAAATAAATGAATGTATTATTTACTATATATATCTGAGAGAGATTAAAATAATTCATTTTGTGACTTCAAAGTGAAACATCATACATTATAGATAAAACAAAAACTGTAAGTCACAAAATATTGTCAATTATTCCCGTTAATTATTCCAATCACCAGATACTGACGGGCAACATATTTTCAGATAAAATACAAATACATAATGCATAATTTTATTGATTTTATCATTTTATTTACTTTATGCTGTTATTTATCATTTTCTATTTCACAAATTTTTCCTTTCAAAAATGTCAAAAATACACAGATTGCTTTTACAGCGCAATAATAAAATATTGTTGTCTCCTCGCTCGTGTGCAAGCGTGCCGAGCAACGTGAACACATCGTGTTTTACTTGATATGTGCTCTCAAGACCAGGTGCAGTGCGTGGGGATGTGATCTGAACATTCTGTGTTTCTTTTTTCTCAGGCAAACAAGTCCGACCACAAATCATATAATTGGGCGTTGCGTAAGGATTCGAATTAACATAATGTGTATGTATGTGTGTATATATATGTCTCTAATTCAGGCTCAGGCTGTGATCTCGTTTAAGAGAGACAGAGAAACGAGGGTAGATATTCATCTCGTGCGTTCAACTGTACTAGTTAGAGGAATTGGAAACCAAATGAAGAGACTCAGATTAGAGTATAGGACTCGGCTCAAGACTGAAAGCGTGCGTGAATCCGTGTGGTCAGTTCTCTCTCGTCGAATCTAACAACGGTGAATGACTAGAATTTGAAAGCAAATAAAATAAAGACAAAGTTCGTGGAAAAGATGCAGCGCGATTTATAGTAACAATATGTAATTACTAACAATCAGAAAAGTTAATAAAACAGATATATATTCAGGGAATAAACTCTTGATTTGTAACTCAATTCAACATTCAAATCTATTCAACCATCGTTATTGATCCAATAAAATAAGCAATACATAGGGAGGACGATATAAAAACAGTTGAATAATTAATTATTAAATTAGGAAAATTTTTGAGCGGTTCTCTAATAGTTATGTAATTATCATAATAAAAACGTTAAACAGTTTTAATTAGTTTTTCCATCGAAAACTAATAAATATACTATTTTTCTGTTATATCGAATTATAAAAGAAGTACCATAAGTGAACCATAAATTTCTTTGCATTGCTTTTACTTAGCTAAAGATTCAATTACTTGATTTTAAGTATAAAAAAACAAAGTTAAGTTGTTATTTAAATTATAATATTAAATTAGATTTATTAAGTTATTTGTGAAAAAGTTGTGATTGTTATATTTCCTGAGAGAGATATCAAAGAGGGAAAATCAGACAGCTTACGGGCAGGAGTTAAGGGTGCTAAGAACAATTAACACGTGGATTCTCACGTGCAAGGCTTATAGACGCCGAAAAGGCGCAATCTTTCGGCACCCTGGTTTTCTAAGTCAGTTATACCAAGCGGGGACGAGTTGAGGTGCAACGCTTCACCCCCGTTACCAGTTAAAACATGGTATTAGCAAGGCAAATGCAAGAGTCGAACGCACGTTGTATTGGTGTCTGTACATGTGTGGGGATTAGACTGATGTTCGAAAACGTGTTCCTTCTTCGCACGTCTTCGAATAAGTCTGCTTCGTCGAAGACAAGGACACAGCGGCAATCATGCAATTGGAATGATGGATCAAACAGAAATCAATTTTAAGATAAAGAAAAAAAATAATATGAAAATATACGGCGAAGTTAAAGCAGAATAATCGAATAAAAAGAAATTTTTATTTTATTAATCTTCAAAACATTGAGATAAGCAAATAAATTTATATTGTAAGTAAATAAATTTGTGTTGAAAGTAAGTAAATCTATGTTGTGAAAATTATAAAAATTAAAATGTATAAATTACACAATGTACAAATTAAGTTTTTAAAAAGTTGCTAATTTTACATTTTCGAATACTGCGAAAACTATGTGGTCTTTAGATATTTATAGAATAATCGCAATTAACGCATTTTTTAAACAAATAATCAAGTTTTATAAAAAATTATTTAATATTTTGAAGATTGAGGTATCATTAATTTACATTTGCAAAACTTATTCATCAAATATTATAAGGCATTATCGAAAAAAAACGCAAGATAAATTCTCTTAAATTAAGTAAATTGCATATCAATTATTGTTAAAAAATATAACACTATACATTAGTCGTTCAATTATTAAAAATATAAAATATTTTTAGAATTCAGGAAACAAGGTGTAGAAACGAAAACAAAACAAACATTATGTCGTTCGAGAGGAAGAATTTTTGCTGGAAGAGTTTTCGGGGAACGGGATGAGATAAAATTCGACATAGCTGTGTACACGTATTGATAAAATACAAGGGTGATACAGTTATACAGAGAAAACGATCAGAAAAGGTCAGCAGGCAAGAACAACAATGTCCTCGTACGTATATAACGTGATATATAGACATGGTACAGTCATTCGGTATTACGTACTCTGCTTGGACATGACATATTCTCGTTTACGATCTCGCGTATCTTTGTTAATGCTAACAAGAGACGAGACTGTTTGTCGATTGGTTAAAGTTGCCGATAGACCTAACGGGTCTTACGCCAAGAGAACGCGCGGATATTGAAGAAACTGGGAACGACAAGTATCGCAGGACGCAAAGATAAACGGGCGATACATCGCAATACCAGAATTGAGGCATAAGCAAATTTTTATTCCTAAGTTAAAAACTATCTCAAATTATTTTCTCTTTAAGTATAAAGAAAAGGATTTTTAGATTGACTTGGAAATATCTTATTTTGATTTTAAAGTAAAAAAAATAAAGAACGCTTTCTGCTGCTCGTGCATTCTGAAAAAATAATAATAATTTGCACTTATGCCTCCTTCGATTTGGAGCCGCGATATGAGGAATCGAAAACAAAGCTGGCCACGAAGTTTACAAAAATTCTTTCGAACTACTTTCAATGCTCAAAAGCATTTTTATAAATCTTAGTGCGTATAAGTTTTATTTTCGACCACTCGCATAAGAAGATTCGTATTTCAGAATACTTTCTTCTTTCCTTATTCGCGTTTCCTATATCGAAGCTAATCGGGGAGAAAAATCGATAATCTGATTAATGAATCTCTCTAGAGAAATTATAGTGCGAGAGAGAGATATCGTGACACTTACCTTCATCATAAGCAGTAATGTGTTCAGTACGATGAGTATCATGATAAAATATTCGAATGGCGTGGATACGACTATCCTCCAGATTTTGTACTTTATGCTATTCCGCTCCTTCGGCATATACCTCTCGAGCGGACGAGCTTGTATTGTAAAGTCTATACATGATTTCTGAAAGATTAACACGGAATTATTAATCTCTTATTGTTGCTAGTGAAATTTCGTGCAATCGTATGTACTACTGTCTAAAATGCGGTAGATAAAAATTAAAATAAATAAAAAATTAAAACATAAACAACAAAATATATTAAAAATACTTGAAAGAATCTATGATTTAAGAAAATTTTTTTATATTTAAAAATAATTATTTATTAATGTATAATAATTTTATATATTTAATTTTTATGACGTATATAGAGTGACTTCAAATTCCTCGTTAATTTATCCAAGTTTTCGTAGAGACAGCTAATAAAATATGGAGCGCACATAAAACTAATTCAAGTGAAGATGGACATGAGACATTACCTGATTCTTATCGATTTCACCGTCCTGCAGTTCAGCTTCTCCCTGCTCCTGGAACGTGATGATAATCAAGGCCACGAAGATGTTGACGAAGAAGAATGGAAAGACGATGAAGTAGACGATGTAGAAAATGGACATTTCAATACGAAAGTTTTGGATGGGACCCTTGTCCTCGTACGTGGCCGCCATCGAGTTCTGCAGGATCTGCGGCCAGCCTTCGCCGGTCTGGACGGCGAACAGCGTCAGCATGGCCACCATCACGTTGTCGTAATGAAAGGACTGGGGTTCCCATTTCCGTTGCATGAGCTTCGGTAGCATACTATTCTCCTCGAAAACGAAGTATTGACCTCTGTCGCGAAAACAAAATTAGTCTCCACATCTACTCGCGCCATTTGTAAAAATACGATTTGAGAATAAATACGCAACAAAAAACCTTTTTTCAGTTTCTGCTTCATTCGTTCTTTTAAAAATTTATTTATGTCGCCTATTTATCGAGACCAATATTCTAGCTTTATATGTATTCTCTCCGAAATGCTTTCTTCAACAAATAGAAGCGAAAAAGCCGAATCAAATAACATCAATAATACTCACTTGCAAGTCTCTTTTGTATACTTGCTCTCGTCGGTGCAGTAGAAGAACTTGCCGTTGAACAGCTGCACCGCGATCACAGCGAATATGAATTGGAACAATATATACACTATGAGAATGTTAATGACATTCTTCAGACTGTTCACCACGCAGTCGAACACCGCCTTGAGCTTCGGCACGCGCTTTATTGTCTTAAGCGGCCTGAGCACTCGCAGCACTCGCAGCGACTTGATGGTCGAGAGGTTCTGGCCGGCCGAGCTGCCGGTCATGTAAAAGGCGAACGACACCATAGCGCATATCACTACGACCGCGTCCATAATGTTCCAGAACTCGCGCAGGTACGAGCCCGGGTGCAGTATGATGCCGAGGTCGATAATCTTCAGCACCATTTCGATAGTGAAGACGCCGGTGAACGCGTAATCGAAGTAGTTGAGAATCTCGTTTCTCCAAGCGTGTTCCGAAACGGGATCCTCGGCGGCTAGCGCGATACTCGACAACGATATTACCACCATTATGAAGAAGTCGAAGTACCGAAGGTTCACGACCCAGTGGGCGGCTCTTCTTATGCTGCAAACAGACAATCTCGTTATTCCAGCGATGATATCGTTCTTAAGATGAAAAGAATAACATACATGTATAATAGATATAATATATATTATAATATATTAGAAAATATCAAACTAAATAATAGACAATATAATCGTACTAGTAAAAAGTAGGTCAGGTGTCTGCTGTGCTCTTTAATTTATGTGCTAGTGTCAATTGATTTTATTGATTTATTGAAATAACATTATGATTTAGTACAATGTTTCGTATTCTTGGCGAGGATTACAGAACGATTGGATTATTATTACTTACGGATTCGTAGGGGACAGTATAAACATGGAGGAGTATGGCAGCATTGGTTTTGGTCCCGTGTCGTCGTCTTCATCCTGCCTCCTCTCTTCGGACGTCTGGGTTTCAACTCTTCCGTCTCTGCTGGAAAAGACGAGACGTCGTTCTCCACTCTGTGTCTCTCCATCAGTATTGCTTTTCACACTTTTTAATTTTACATTCTTTTTTAACTTATTTACATTATGTATTATCTATTTCTTTTATTAAATAATTACGAATAATTACTAATCAGTTTGTTTTATTACGAATAATTAATAATCAATTCGTTTCAATCATATAGTCTTATGCAAAATTAAGATTTGTGCAAAGTCACCAAATTTATGTCCAAGTTTCTGTGACATTTCCTATTCTACCTCACATAGAGATCACGAACAGAAACTCGAGTTCAAGAAAAACCGACTTCGTGCAAATTTTATTAGCGCGTCTTCTAAATTATTCTTAACTGCGGAATGTCGAAAAATTTTGTCTGCTACACAGAATACGCGAAAGTATATTATTCCGATTTTGAGTAGAGAATCTTCCATGAAGATCTTTCACAATTCATATTAATCGTAAAAAGTAATAATTCATTGTAAATAATATGTGTTATTTGCTACGATAAAACGTCAAGAAGAGACGAAATTTTTACGAATATAGCAAAAGGGGTGGATGACCTACAAATTCTGAGTTGGACTTGGAGGGCAGATTTCCACCCTCGGCGCGTTGCCGTCCCCGGGTCTCTGCAGCGACTCGATCTCCTTCTCGAGCTCCTGCAGTTGCTT
The DNA here is from genome assembly GCF_003070985.1 of Temnothorax curvispinosus. Lineage (NCBI taxonomy): Eukaryota > Metazoa > Arthropoda > Insecta > Hymenoptera > Formicidae > Temnothorax > Temnothorax curvispinosus. Next base: position 61,335 of record NW_020221483.1, read on the forward strand.
CTCCTTGTCCTCCTCCTTCTCCTCCTCCTCGGCGGCGCTCAGCTCTTGCGCGTTCGCGAGATTGTCGACGGCGATAGCCAAGAAGACGTTCAGCAGAGTGTAGTTGCCGAAGAGCACCAACACGATGAAGTAGAGCGAATGGGCCATGCCCTGCGACTCGATACCCTTGTACATCACTTCGTTCCAGTCTTCTCCAGTCAGGATCTGCATCATTATCATCGTCAATTACTACACCAGTCAGAGTATTCTATAAGGACGTCTAATCTTTTCTACCATTTACTAGACAATATACATGGCATTTATTCTCAATAAGATACTTAATTTTATTGCATCTAAAGTACACAGCCAATGAGACTATGAAACAGATACTTTTCTCGCCAACGACGCCAACTACATATTTTCACATACTTAGAACAATTTTATACACTTATAAAAGTGTATAAAATGCAATATGAAATTAGGTGATATTTGTGAAAGGCTCGAGCACAATTTATTTACAACATGGTAAACAAAAGATTCATCATCTTTTGCATAAAGTTCGAATTAAATATTTATTAGAATCGTAATAACATTTGTGTTGTACTCACTTGGAAGACAGTGAGTAGTGCGATGGGAAAGGTGTTGAAGTTAGTGGCTGGCGTGCCGTCCTCGAAGTTGAATTGGCCGCCGAATAGCTGCATACCGAGCAGCGCGAATATGAGGATGAAAAGGAAGAGCAGGAAGAGGAGGGAAATGATGCTGCGCATCGAGCTTAGCAGCGATATCACGAGGTTCCTCAGGCTCTTCCAATATTTGGTGACTTTAAAAATTCTCAGGAGTCTAAGGGCACGTAGGACGGAGAGGCCGAAAGAGCCGGTCCTCAGCTCGGACCAGATCACCTCGAAGATCGAGGCCGAGATGACTACGCAGTCGAAGCGGTTAAAGCTCGATTCGAAGTATGTGCGAAAACCGAGCGCGTAGACTTTTATAAACATCTCCATCATGAAGAGGCCCAGGAACACAAACTCTGCGATGTCTGCGAATAAAAAAAAGAAGAAAATTAAAAATTCTGGAACTCTTTTAGCTCTCGAAAAGATTTTATTCTTTTAGATAAAATAAGTTTCCGTTATATCGACATTCTTCAGATCTCAGCGGGTTGATTGTCAAGGTATCTTTTAGTAAGCTAGTTTAAGCAGTCGAATTTTGACACGCTATGTGAGCCGTTAAATAGAGTAAACAATTAAGTTTAAATTCTGCGAGACTCACAGAGAAACTTGGTGAGCCATTCTGGCTGACCGTAATGCTCGACGGCCACGCAGACGGTGTTGAAGAACACAAGAACGATGACGAACCAGTAGAACTGCTGCGACTTGACGGAATTGCGCACCCAAAACCTGAACCTTTTTTCGGCCCGCCAAAATTGTAGGCACGTGCCCTGCTTCTTCACCTTCGACTTGAAGTAGGAGGCTCTCGAGAACCCTACAAAGTATAAAACACTTCTTTAGCGTAAGGTACAAGCATAAGGGACACTTAGAACACATTTTACAGACACCGGTCGACTGTTGTTAATTAAACGGCATTAATAGCATCGTATACACTTGTATTTTGACGTTGTTCATAATAATTTTTGCTTGAGTTGAGAATTTTTTTACACTATGTCTACGTCTTCACGTTTCATACTACTTGCTAAGCTATTTCTGCGATTGTGAGTTCAAGGATCCAGATTACATGATCCAAAATATGATGTGATCTATATATTAACTTAAAATTCTTTGAGATCTTTGAACATTGGGAATAGTGACATTCTTATAGAAATTTTTTTGGGGGAAAAACGCATATTACGATCAGAAAAGAAATCAAATACTTCTAGAATTATTTCGTACATCGACTGAAAGAGTTAGAACATTTTATTTACCTCTCGGTTTAACGAAATATAGATGTAAAAATAGATACACAAAGTTCTATACTAAATTATTCTACCAAGCGGTTACGACTATGATATGACGATGCGTATGTATCATGGCTACTTAGTTGCTATGTGTAGACTATGTGTCGACAGGCTGAGATTAGCCTATCTATCAAACTCTATAGGACGGGATTTGTACACTACTCAAGGGATTCAATTCCTCGTTTGACAATACTAGGTACTCTACTGATCTGTCAGCTTTAACTAGCTAAAATCATAATTGTATAATAATAAAAACATTAATCAGTATTCCACCATCACACGGTACACCTAAACAATGTAGAAATATTTCCGCCGGAAACATTGGCACTTAATCTCATGACGTTGGTATCAATCGTTAATCAAAATTCATCTCACGGAAAAAGAAAGATTATTACGTGTTATAATTATCTTTCTTCCCCCCCCCCCCCCCCCCCCCGTGAGATAAATTCTGATTCACATAGTAATATATTATTTCCTTGATTCAATTGCCTGGAAAAAAATTTGTAACAATGTTTGTGCGAATGTCTCCGGTCCCAAAGAAAATCTAATATTCATGTATCGCCACACCAGCTAATAGAAGCAATACCTAAAAACAAAAATGAATTAGCTTCCGAGTTCTCCGATCAGTCTCTCGCGCAAGATCCGCGTGATCTCGATTGATACATATCAGCCACAAAATCAGCAGCAAATCGGTCCGAATAATTACATATAGAATGCAATAATTACATCCTCTACCACGAATCATCACAGCCTGCGATTTTAATATGATATATAATACGTGATCTAGCTATGCGACGATCATACTTCGTCTGGGTGTGTAAAGTATGCTTTGCCAATTATCCTTTTTACGCGCGAGCAGAGAGCGAACCACAATTTTGTATGTATTAAGATGTGTAATTTTACATTAAAAATTTATTTATTAAAATTATATAACTGTTACAAATGAGCACTTGAACTCAAATAATGATATTTTCACATAAAAGATATTTAGATATTTAATTAATTTTTAATCATTGCGCTCTTTAAACGCTTATATCGATGTAATTGTCAGATCTTCAAATGTTTTAAATAATATATGCGCTGAAAGAATATATCTTTAACCAGAATTAGGGCTGTCAATAAAATTATCTAGGTCCGTTATTACTTATTAAACTACGATTTCAATGCGATCAGATTAATTCTTACGTGTTTAAGTGCAATAGAGCACGATAATTAATACATCCTGCATACGTGAATAGGCATCAAGTAATTCATTTACTAAGCGGTGGCCCGAGTCTAAGTCATGTACTTGTGATCATGTACGCACGATATTACATGTACGTGTGTGTATTATTAACAAACAATCTCTCAAATAAAAATACAAAAAATAAAACAATTATGTAAGATTACGAATACAGCCTTATTTTACGTAGCTCTTTGCGAAAAGTCGTGGCATTCACGGTTGTAGTTACCTTTGAGCTTTTTCTTAGGCACTGAAACAAGAGGAGCATCTGATAGCGTGTGTTTAGAATATTCATCGGCAAAAATTAGAAGGAGATAATTTTCAGCGTCGTTCTTGTCTTTTCCTCTCGATACGAAAGATAAATCAGGCATAAACCCACAAAAGGTATTAACAAACATGTCGATGAACGTGAAAATAGGCTAACGTGCCAATAAATGGAGAAAATTTTAGAACGAGAGAAAAGGCGGGCCAAAATCTCGAACCAACGATTCCCATCGCACCATACGAATTCTAAAAAATATATTACAAAGCTTTTATATTCACCAAACACGAAATTGAATTCTTAGCTAATTTTATAGCTCGCAAGACTAATTACTAAGATAATATTAATCACAAGAAAATAATTTAAATTTGTATATATTAAATTTTCTCTAAATTTCATTGAATTTGCTTTTTAATTATTTCACGCTTCCAGAGGAAATCGTTAGTTGATATAACATAAGTTCTGACTACTGAGAAATCATGAAAACCCTTACTACTTGAACTTGATCTCGATTTCACAAGTTCGTTCGAATATTCTGACGAAGAATCATCAACTCGAAATGTAAAAGAGGTGAACAAGAAGAGAATACTTGGCACAACTGGACACCAAGTTGACCAAATACAACTCACCATCGTCCTGGTCGTCGTCGCCCTCCTCCTCCTCCGTGTCGGTGCTTTTGCTCTTGCCAAGATTCTTTAGCTTCTTCTTCTTTGCCGCCGCTTTTCTTCTTACTGCGCAAAACAAAGCGGTAGATTAAGTTACGTGAACATTCTTTGTAAATTACGTCCTAATTATTTTTTTAATCAAAACGTATAAATTTCCGATTGAAAAGATTATTGATAGAATCACGAAAAAATCGTATTTACGAAATGTGGTAGTATAATTGCGATGTCTTTCATTTTGTTCTCTAATAAAATGAGTCTAATAAAATGAGCATGAATCATATAATTAAATTGTCTATACATATATTTTTCCAACTTATTTAACTGCGCGCCGATTTTTTTATCGGACTTGAAACAGTTATTGTTGGAAGTAAGAACCTTCCCTCCCCGAATACACGAAAATTAATATAAGGCTGTCAAAGATCTAAGCTTGGACCGTGTGGCTTTGATTCTAATTTGATTATATATCGTAACAGTCCTATTTCTCTTATTATTATTATTATAAATTATTTATATTCATATTTCATATTGAATAAAATCGCATATAAATACAAATTGTAGATCATGGTAAATTTTAGAATCCCATAAAATGTCACTATTTAAAATTTGCATGTAACATATGCAAGTGTATCGCCAGAGAAAAAGAATGCATGTAAGAAACGAAAATAAAATAAATATTAAAATCGATATTCGTTAATACCGTTAAACCAGCTATTAACAAAGTTAATTAAAATCATGAAATATGAAAATGCCTTGTCCAAGAATAAGGCATCCAATGCATTTTTAGCGAAGGAAAAAATTGAAATCTATTCGACTGCGTCGAAAGAAATGCGAATCACTCTGAGTGCACTCTGAGTACACGGTGCATTCTATATAAATATGTACGAGCACGTTTTGGAGATGCAACTCGCTTCGCAAATCTTTTCGACTTTATGGAAGTGAATATTCATGGTATCGATATACGTGGCGTTATATGGACCTTCTAATATGTGCATTTTCTCCTCTTCCGTGGTCCTCTCTTCGGCTAGTATCACCTCCTCTGAAAAGTAAACATTACGTATTAGCAGTAATTCGTGTATTATTATATTTTTATTTACAAAGAAGCGACTCGCAAAGAGTCTAGCGTAAGCAGTGTGAGCTATAACTTTTGCAAGCACATTGTTAACAAAATAAGTGAATTAAAATAGATTGATAAGGGAATATATATATAATATATATATATGTTTGAGAAATTTAATTTTTAATCAGGTAGTAAAATATAGAGTGCATTTATTGCACAATTAATTTTTTCGTCTGTTTTTAGCTTTATTTTTCAGGTTAGAATAGGTTTTAAAATTCCGTGTTATTTGCTTCATATCTTCTTTAAAAACTACAATTAAGATTTTCGTAAAATAAATTCCTGTTCAATCCATTTTAATTCACATGTTTTTTTTCTACGGCGATTGATCTAACCTGCTTTGCAGATCCAATTGAGATAACAATTCAGTTCGCGCTCAAGCTGCTGCTGTCTTCGCAACTTCAGGAAGGTCTGCCGGTTCTCCACCTTCTCTCTCTCCTTCGCAAACTCTCTACAAGCGTGATACAGATGACATGGCAGCTTACTCAGGAGCATAAAAGCTAAGTTTAGCGGAGGACTTTCTGGCATTCCGCCGTTAATATTCTAGCGATACTGCCTTGTTTAATAAGTCAACAATATTTACTCGTTTAAGGAGAATGCCATTGGGAGTATTAAAAAAGAAATGATATTTTTCTTTGCGAAATACTCTTCCGTAGATTCTTTCAAAACTAGCTTACGCCGCCATGGGAGCCATACTCGGGATTATGATGGATTTATTATTATTAATTACTCTCTTGCATACGCGTTATTTTCACTTAATCAAATATTTTAAATATCTAGCATTAATTAAATAGACGAGCCAATGTCTAAAAATTCATATTTCTAAATATACAATTTACATCGTATTCTCATCGCGTATTCAGCATTGTACAATTGTGAATTCTTTTCACACTCATCAAAAAGCACAATATTATATACATTAATATGCGCAAATATGATATGAATATACTATAGATTAAATCACGATAACCGTAATTTACAAATTGAGAAATCCATAGTAAATGTTTCTAATAAAAGAAATAAATAATATTTAAGATTATTAACTAATCATTGTATTTATTTTATATTTATGGTCATGACAGTTGTGCTAAACACGCTAACAGAATACGGTTTATTGCACACTAATGTCAGGCAACGTCTGCTAATTGAAAACCTGCTTGAGTAATCCATTTTAAGTAGGAACTGAACGCAGTGGTGAAGAGGCGTTTGCTCTTTGCTTTCCGATAAGCTGCCCGCCGTTCGACGCGCGTTCTTTCGTTAGAAAACTCCCTGACGAGGAAAGAAAATCATTCTGAAGTAATCGACCTCGCGATCTTGCCGGATTGTCACTCCAGAAATTGTCTCTGGGCGGAAGGGCCGCGGGATGCTGTCAGAAGGGACATACTCACCCGCTCAAGACACCAAGAACTAAGTTCAGCATGAAGAATGATCCGAGGACGATTAACGGTATAAAGTAAATCCAGTTGTACGTGCTGCCAATAGCATCATTTGTCTGCAAATTCGATCAGAATCGGTATAAAGAAAGCAACGTCGCATATACACATATGCACCGGTTACACAGCCGAAGGTATATTAATTAATAACGTTATATGCGACACAGAGGCACTGGCACTGTAATCTCGCTGCGCCAAACACGACGTGATAAATGTGATCGTCCGAGTGTGAGAACTCAAATTTATTTATCGTTATTCGATAATATTCATTTCCCCTCACAAAGAATTTTATCCGACATGAAGAAAAAATTTGATCTAAAAAATATATCTCGCAGATTGGAAATCTGCCGATCACATTTACGCAAGACAACGTCGGCTTCATGAAACTTCAGTATTACTGGGGGTAACCCGTGGAAAAAAAATACGAGAGAAACATGCCATTTTTTTTTTAGACTGACCTGAGACTATACTCACTACATCTCTCTACTCACTACTCGCTATCTCGAAGAAGAATCTATAAGTTATCAGTTATTTAACACGTCGACTACCATTGTACTCATCCGTGGCATTACTAAAATTTTTTTAAACGCTTATAGAAAATAAATGCCATCTAACGTAAAATTCTGAATAATAATAATATATAGCTAGATAACAATGTAAAATAAAAAGTTCTCTGTTCGACGTAGTATTCTTGAAAATGTAGTCTTATTTAATCATATTACACAATAGTTTATCATTATAATAATACGAATTCTGTAATATACAACGATAAGATGTACAAAACTAGGCAGGCGACGTGTTAGACTAAGATATGTCGAAATTACAGTTTAAATATACTAGATCTTTGTTTTGTAGAAATTACAATTTAAAAACTATACTAGATCTTTATTTTTATAGAAAATGTTTAAGTAGTTTCGAAACATGGCATTTTCTTCCGACTGACATTTTACCGCGGGCTACCCTATTACAAAAACTGATTGAGGCAATCGAAGATTTTTTTTTTTCGAAATCTCGGTAAACAAATAACGATTAGTGTTACAGCCGGTGGAGTTACGTCGAAGGGTTTCGAGATAATCTGTTGTTTACAGTGAAATATAACAATAAAATATTTTAAAATCTCTCCTCCGTGATCCATCGACTGAACATTAACCCTTTCGTGATCAGCAGGAAGAATGTGTTCCGCGCTTCTTCTTCACAAATTACGCATTTAACTCGTATTCTAGCGCTAAAAGACTAAAAATTTTTACTTAATTCTATTTCTAAGAGAGCTAAAGAAATTTAATTCTGTCACGAAAGGGTCAAGCACAATAAGAGGTAGGATTAACATCGAATATTGAGACATCGAGAAAAGAGGGCTGGAATTGACAATGTTATACTGAGCAAGGTGAACATATACGTCAGTGTTAGCTGTTTCCGCAAGGCATTCTTTAACCCGAAAGCCGGCAAATTCGGCTAACGCCGAACACAGAAAAGAGGCGAACATATATATGTATAAGTACATCGAAGTGAAAACTGATCAACAATTAATTGCGAAAGAGAGAGACATTTAGAAGCAGATGGAAGGAAGTACACGTATATTAAAACAGTTTGGTATAACACGATAATTATTTCCTCTCTTCTAAGAAGGGTAAATTGACGAGGGAAGGAATTATTGTTTGATACAAAAATACGATACTCAAATCGCGAAACGGTTAATAAAGGCGTGACTGGGCAACATCATTCTATGGAACACAGACATTTGAGAATGTTATCTTTCGTGTAACGATACTGCGTTAAAACAAATCGTGCGCGATAAACGGGAGGGCGAATTTTTAGCAGAAAAAGGGGAGAACGAGCGAGAAAATGAGAGAGGCAAAGACAGAGAAAGAGAGAGAGAGAGAGAGAAAGAGGTACGGTAACAAATAGAAAGAGGACGAGAGAAAAGAACTTTTTAACACTGAAGAACATATTTCTTGCTTTACCCAGTACAATATGGCAGTCCAGCCCTCCATAGTGATACACTGGAAGACAGTGAGCATGGCGAATCCGATGTTATCGAAGCTGGTGATGCCCGAGTTTGGTCCCTCCCAGCGTTCCAAGCACGTCGAGATGTTCGCGTTGCACACGTGGGCCCCGGGCGGGGCATCATTTTTGTTGTCCGCGCTACACGGGCTCGGCTGCTCACCCTCCTTTACGATTATACCTGCAACGTCCAACATTGTAAAACATCTCAAGTATATTAACGCGAAGATGGGCCTGAGGAGCCCAAAGATTAAAACATATATATATATTTTTTTTTCTAAATAATCATAAATACAAATTATATTTTCATACACTTAAAGGTTTTCGCAGATCTTTCTTTCAATCGTTTGTGTGGTAAATAAAAGATACATAAAATAAAGCAAGCAATATTGTAAGCAGTATAGTTTGGACAAAAATTTCTAGAAGGCTGAACCTTCGAATACACTCACTGATGTCCTCTACACTGTAACATGTTTTATGCAGGGTTCCCGAATAAAACTCGAGGCCGATGATGGCGAATATCACGATGGCGAAGAGTACCAGCAAGCCGATCTGCAAAAGCGGCGCCATTGCTTTGATGATAGATTTGAGCACCACCTGAAGACCTGTTCGCAAAAAAATCACCGAGGAGTAATTAGGCCCAACCACCGTTCCTACGAGATCGATATGGAATTCTATACTCGATATAACTTCCGTGCATTATTGTCGTTGCTCATTGCTCGAGAAATTGCACGTGATGCAATTTTGATTTTTTGTATAAACACACAAGATTAATATTTGTTGAAAGCCACAAAATCAGCTTGTAGCAAAAAATAGGATATTTTATCTGTTTCATGGTAATTATAATAATTATTTACAATTGTTAAAAAGATCATTATTTAGATTTTATAATACTCTCAAAAAAATTATTTTAAATTTTAGAATAACTCAAAATTAATTTTGAATTAATTTTTAAAAGACATGCATTTGTTGCCACTCGAAATGATCCTGCATCTGACAATAAGGATTAGGATACCTCCGCCGCATCTAAATACAACATCGAGCTCTCAGTAGTAGCTATTTAAGCAATACTACTAACATAAAACGAATGATCGAGCTAATTCGATAGAAAGCATTCTACAGGCGATAGATAAATATATCTGCGATTAAATGTGATCTAACTCTGATCTACTTGACTTCATATATCTGTTAATTCGCTCCCTCTCAAATCTATGTAGCCACTATTCAAGAAATAAGTAATTCTCGACGGCGGATCGTACTCGATCTTCGAGGTACCCAAATCCCAGATACGGCAAAGTTTCGAGTCGTAAGCATCCATTATTCATTATCAAGTAAATTTCCTCGAGCAACGAGAGCGCATTTTTGTCGCACGTTTAGCGCCAAGTGGTAATCATCCGAAAGTGATATTTCACATTTGAAACATTTTTCGAACTGATATTTTTCTTATTCACAACATGTGATAGCAATAGAATACATGAATAAACTGAAACAGCGCTAAATGTGCTCTTAGCCCGCGCTCACACCTTCGTCTAGTATCGCTAATGTAAAAAGTACACTCAATAATGTAATTTTGTATTGTACACTCGATAATTTAATGATCGTGTGCAATTAACGCGCTCAAAACAAATGTAAGCTTCATTTAAATAATAAACTTTAGAAACAACTTTTGACGCTAGGTTCAAGGTGTGAATACGAGCATCTATTTCGACGCGCTATTTACGACGGTCTCACGGAATCTCGTTTACAATTCTCCCGCCAACGTGAGACCTCTTTGGTTTTCCTCGAGCCGAGCAGCCTCGAGTCCCAAAAAAAATTCGATCGCTTTCCAATCTGTACTCTGGTGCGCTACTCACTTGGTATGCCGGAGACAAGTTTGAGCGGTCGCAACACGCGTATCGCACGCAACGTGCGCAGATCCATCTCCAGGTGTATGCCTTGCGACAACGACGTAATGATCCTGCCCCAAAAACACACACACCCCGCCATACTTTACTACTTACTACTCTATTATACTAATAATTAAGTACTTATACTACGTCCACTAGATGGTTAACTAGCGTTCTCTCTAGCCTAGCCCGGGAAGATAATGCTATCGGGACGATCGGATGGAATTTTTTTTATGTGGAAGATCAAAAGAACTCTGATGAATTAAACTTTGAGCGCAAAATGGATATAAATAGCTATATCTATAGCAGACAATCTCTGCCCGTGAATCCCAAATGGACCTTATAATTTAACAGAAAGGTCAAATACTTAATATAAAAAATGTACATGTTTAAAGAGTTGAAAGACATTTAAAGAAAGGGGGGAGTTTATTGTTAAGCAAATATCTAATTCTATTTTTCCGAGTGTTTCCTATATTCTTTAATATATAAATCTCAATTTGAAGGAAATTATATAATCTGCGGCTTTATTTTTATTTATTTTAATATTATATTTTTAAAGAAATATTATTCAAATATCTCGATATGCAATACTAATTTTAAAAATCGTAAAAATAACTAAATAATATTGTAAATTATTGATTTTTGAGATATATCTGAAAAAATATATTTTCCACTATTTTTTATCAAACTTAATGTTATGTTCAAAAATAAATGATCCGATGAGATAGGGCAATGTTCTACTGAAAAGAGCACCGCGAAGGGGTAGGATCAATGTATAAGTGTAAACGTATCTATGTACGTACGTACACTCTCTAGACTATGTAAAATACTGTATATCTAGGTCTAGAAGAATGTGAAACGCTGGAACGAGCTAGTGATAGTGGCTATAATCACACGTGAACTCGCGGCGCTAGTTTCTCGAAGATATCAGTTCGCCGTACGGTCATCGACCGCCACTTATCTATTTCTGACTCTCGCCAATAGCAGAAGCTTTTAGAAAAGATTCGCCTCAATCCAGAGAAAAGATATTATATAAAGCTGTTAGGTCTTTTTCACACTGCTAGACAGTGAATTCGAAAGTTTAAAACTATTTTTCTCATTATATTCTCCAATTTTAATAAACTCCAGAGAATTTTAAATAGATTTATAAATTTTGAATATTAAAATAATCCCCAAAAAAGGACAGTAAGTGCTATAGATTATTCTTTTTCTTTGTTTTTTATTTTGTCAATCCTACATAAAGAAACATATGAGAATCAAATCTAATACTAAAAATGTTTCACAGCAACTTTCAGTGCTAAATTCTTTCTAATTCTGAAAATAGCACCGGAGAAAGAGATTTATTTCAATTTTGAAAATGGATTGCATAAGTATTGAAGATTATAAAATAAAAACTAGATTTCCCTGCAACAACTAAATGCCTTTAATTATAACTTCACGAACGCGAATTCTTCTCCATTAAAATGACAATTGAACCATGTTGTGCTATAAATAGCAAATGGAAAATCTCCACTGCAAATAACGCTAATGACGAAAATTGTCAATAAATGAAAAACTGGCTAGCTTGTGATAACATCGGTAGAAGCGAAAAAACTAGTCCTAGTATGGAAATTGGGAGAGGACGATCATCTTCTAGAATTATGAGTCGCAAAGCAACCATTCGGTCTGTGTCGTGAATTTCTAAGGGAACGGATTTTAACAAATAAAGGGCTCGCTGTTGAACACGTTATCTGCTCTAGGACACGTATCCATTTAACAATGTATAGTCGGCTCTATTATTTAGCGCAACTGCAGCTAAAAATAGCTAATCGCTAAATATACCCTGTGGGTCATTACATCTGTGTGCGTGTGTGTGTTTTCTCTTTTTTTCCTTATTCGTAAGTCCACTTGTTCGTGAGTGCGCATCCTCGGCGTACGAAATTGGAGACGATTGACCACCAAATCGTTATCGTTTTATTCCAAAAAGAAAGCATACTCTCGAAATACCAGCTACTGATTAATAAATAGATTTCTTTTCACACAGACACGATTCAAATTACATCCTAACATTTAGAGAGAATAATTTCAATTGGCGACTAACAGCGTTTAGACTGCTTTCTACGTGTTTATTTTTCTACGCATACAGAACGAATTAGAATCATTATAAAATGTCTAGAAAATATAAGAAAAACTAACGTGTTATTTCACCTATCTTCTATATTGTTGCAAGAAAACATAACTATGCAACAGTTATTTTGTGATTGTTATCGTTTTAAAAAAATATAATTCTTTATGTCACTGTCTATCAGCAAAAATTTAATTAAACAAACTTAACATCATAAAAAATAGTTTATGTGTTATGCACAAAAATTTAATTATTGTATATATGTAAATTTAACATTTTTCTCAAAGAATCTCTACTTATGTGAACGGTGTCCTTGTGTGTAACTGTGCATTTTTTGAATTTGAAATGTATATGTATCAAATTGCATAGATCTAAACTGGTCATAAAATCTAATCGCTAGTTCACGCAAATCCTTCTATGAAGAATGTAGAATATATATCTAGACGAGATACTTAGAAACACAACGTGTAGGCACACAGAGAAAATTCATATATATATATATAAATGTATATATAAATATACATACAAATTATATATTATCCAACAAATATCGATCAACTGAGCTAGCTTTACCCATCATCAACTCTAACTTTGTCAACTGATCTAAGACACCCATAGCCTTTAAGCGAAGGTTAGTAAAAACGTACGACGTCATATTACGCAAGTAGAAAACTAACGCAGGAGGCCAGAAGGACGTGAACTATGTAATAATGTATAGATATATATATAGACAAGTCAATGCTGCTCTCGCTTGCCGAAACTAGACGTCGTACCGGGTTATAACTAAAGCAGCGGAATCGGCCGAAACTGAAGGGATCGAGCTAAGTTTCGGCGTCGGAGAGACATTAAAACTATGTTTGTAAACTATTGAGAACCGCACACAGATTGCCAGGAGACACAATGTGGACAGGGGGGGTTGAAAGGGGGAGCGGAGAGCTGGGTCATTTGCTGCTCGACTTGTTAGCTCGACTTGTTACTGGCAGGAGTTTCTTTCTTTGGGTGTTTGTTAAGTCGCTGCTGTTTCTTTCGCAGAACTCTGACTGACTCACTTGGAATTTTCGAAACCAGCTTTAGCGGTCTGAGGACCCTGAAGGAACGTAGCATACGCAGGTCGACGTCCACGTTTGTTTCGGCGAACACGGTCATCGACCTAATCCAAGGATCACTCTAGAATCTATCTGACCAACGGATATGGCGATCGGCGTGTTTTTCCTTAATTCCTACGGCTGGAGAAACCAGTTTCTGGACTGCGTTGCCAGTGTAGCAAAATTTTCCAAACGATTATAACGGTAATAACTACGTTTGATCAAACAGCGCTCATATATCGGTTTTTAATAAATTAATTATATAAAATCATATATGCGGCTAATTTCTAATGCAATAATACATCAATTTTTAAAGAAAAAGATAAAATACTTTCCATCGCTTTCCCTTATCACGTAGATTTCAGAATACGTCAAAATCCCGCTATATTAGATACAAGTTACTAATTATGCCTGCAAGGCATAGAGCGTCTCGTTTAGCAATGTTAGTCGAACCGATTCCTCCAACATCTTGTTTCCTCATAAGGATGTAATTAGGGAAAGAGGTTTATTTTGTCGCTCGCTTCGACCGCAAATTAATTAATGGGTGAAACAATGTTTGTCTCTCTTGAATAATCAATATTAATGATCTGTCCTATATTTATGTAAGTAATGGTAAATGTATGTAGTAGTATGCAACGATATGCTAAGTTCAAATAGAAAAGTCGCTTACTCTCTCATGTGAATATCGTGATAATATTATTTTACGGGATCTTCAATAATTAATCAATAAAAAGAATTGACAATTTCAGGAAGCTTCTTTCTCCAAAAAAACGTGAAATATTTGAAGATCGCTGATAGAAGATCCGTGGGAGGGAACCGGGAATGAAAGGTGAAAAAACGGAAGTGGACGAAGGAAGAGACTTTACTGACAAATAAGCGTTCGACTCTCACCCGGTCACCACGACGAAGAAGTCCATGATGTTCCAGATGTTGCGCAGATAGGAGCCGCGGTGGAGGACGAAGCCGAGGGCGAGGATCTTGAGGCTCGCCTCGACGCAGAAGATCCCGAGGAAGTAGATCTCCGTGGACTCGAGACTCTGTGCGAGTATGGTCTTGTCCTTGTTCGGCAGGTGCTCTTCGAGGGCGAGGACCACGCAATTGGCGATGATGGTGAGCAGGACGGCGTACTCGAAGGGCGGCCACTCGATGATGAAGCGCGTGTGCTTCCGTATGCAATTATCCTCCGAAAGGATGAACAACGATGTGGTGCCCTTGCCGCCTCCCCCACCGCCACCCGCCCCTCCACCCTGATCCCGGCCTGGCGCCATGTCCACCAGACCAGGTACCTGAAAAAGTGCCGGTGTTCTGCTCAAACAAAACTCCGCAAACACGATGGCCTTTCAATAGCAGGCTAATAACAGCGCGTACAAAGTAAATTAAAATTTTAAAAAAGTAATGTACCATATACTCATACATTTAAAAGTGACATGTAATATAATTTACACTTAAAGTGTGTACTTAAAACAGTTTCTTAGTCACTTTAATCTTATCGCTGGTGGTATCGTTAAGTAGGTACGTTTCTAACGATCCACGATTTTGAAATATCTTTTGAGTTTGCGTTCAAATTCTAGACCCGACCAAAGCCATCGAAATAAAGCTTGCTTTTCAAGCAACTTCCCAAGCAATAAGCGGCGAAGAGATCGCTCGGGGGAGAAATTGCACAACTGCAAAGACGTTAGATGATTGATTCTCCGATGAAGATTCTAAAGCCACGTCACGGGCTGCAGGATTTAGACGAACGATCACGGCATTTCGTGTCGTAACGGAAACAAAGGCGATAATCGGCAATTGTCACCTTACCTCCCCTCCGAAGCTAGTCCAGTCACCGAGACCACTCCTCAATCCGGTCAACCTCGACCTTCTCCCGTAATACTGACTCGCGTATCCAGGGTCCCTTTGTGCCGCCTCTTGCGCTGCTGCCAACCTGGAAACGACAGACAGGATGAAAAGGGTCAGTGGCTGGTTGCATATCGGAGCAATCTCTCTCGATCGGGATTACTCGCGTGACATACGTCAAATAACGATACCGTGAACCGTACCGTGATTTCTACAAGCGAAACAATCGCCTGCAGAGCAGTTCTATCTCGGATAAGTCGGATGAGAATAATCTAATGACGCTTTAGCTTGAGGGGTTGATGAAAACGCGATCTATTGATAAGCCAACTATGACTATAAATGAATTGTTAAATGCAAAACAAGTAAGTTCTTTACATTTGTGTAATATCCGCTAATTATTCGTTTAATAAGCTGACAAGCTCGCTAAAATGTAAATAAGTGCATGCCCAACTTATATAAAAGTCAACAAGTCGTCAGTAAATGGTACGTATTATAATAATCCTTCACTGAGAAAAAAATATTGTTGCTTCAATTAAATGTGGAATTCCGGGGTGCCAAAAACATAAATAGTTGATTCAATTGTATAAATAGTTGATTCAACTATAGTGTAGTCGTTTTAATAATTCAAATATTGAATCAACTATTTATACAATTAAATCAACTATTTATATTTTTGGCACCCCGGAATTCCACATTTAATTGAAGCAACAATATTTTTTTCTCAGTGTTTAATGATTAAATCAATACTTTGCTTGGTAAATTGTTTAAAGAAATGAAGACTATGACTTCTATCATTTCTTCAAGAACAGTATAGATTGCGTACTGAAAACCGTCTTTGCCTATTTACAGCTAAACAATCATCTAATCGTCTGTATAAAACAAATTTCGAGATTAGATGGTTACATTTAGCGCAACGTAAAAGCATAGCTCTAAATTAATCATATATATCATTATACTATATACTATATATATGTAATTTATTAAAATATATCATTTTCTTAATGAAGTTTTGACGTATTTAGCAAAATTCTTGAAGTTTTCGTTTCTTTTCCTTTGCAAGATGCACAGCGTATTCATGAATCACCAAAAATGCACAAAGTATGCAGAGAATTTCGACAGAATTATTCAGCCGAGTGCCTGATCGCGGGCGATGGCTCAGTGAGATTGCATGAAACAGCTCGTTAATGGCGAACGGAGGTGCATAATGCGGCGGCTCTAGCTTCAATTAAGTGCATTAGTCGAGACTTTTGCGACATCAGGCGCCCCGTATGCACCCCGGTGGCTCCTCTCCGCGCGCGACAGAGAGAGAGAGAGAGAGAGAG
>NW_020221483.1:78201-181661 GCF_003070985.1 Temnothorax curvispinosus
AGAGAGAGAGAGAGAGAGAGAGGATGGGTGAGTAAGTGAGTGAGTAGCAATCAAGGCACACGGTAATGCAATAATTCATGGCAAGAATCTCCTCTCGTTGCATCCTCGCTCCCGTATAATGCCTCAAATACGTCGGTACACGCAATAGCGTGGATGACGAAATTGCCGCACTCGTAAAATCGCATTCGATCCGAAGAGAGTGAGGAGACCGACCTATTATCTATCTGCGATAAACATTCCTCGTTTATCGCAATATGTGTGTCCTAATTTTGAGGCGAGCACTTCATTTTAAGACAGATCTGATTAACATTTAAACTTCGTTAATATTTCATGTACCGTCAATTTTAATATTTCACGTTTTACGTTCTACATTTTAAATAAGATACTTTCAATTATAGTTAGCTTTGATTGATCCAAATTTTTTAATTTTGTTAAGAAAAATCGATTTTGCTGAGTTTGTTAATGATCCTAATTTGGCTAAAATAGATATACATTCATTTATAATGACATTCTATCAGAAAAATACTTTAAATGTTCAAAAGTTTTCAGATATCTGATATAATATTTCACATAGAATTTAAAGAAGCAAAGATTAAAAAATATAAAATATTAAATACTGATAAAACTTAAATAATTCCTAAAAAATGTTAACTTAAATCTAAAAAACTAACTAAGTCTAATATAAGACAATTTATAAGATAATTTGATCTACTATAAGATAATTTTCTAATATTATATTAGTAAGGTGATTCAAAATGAACGTCACAGATTCACTTATGTTTTAGAAAAAGCCTGATGCTGAGTTTGCACTCGGGGAGGAATCTACTCTCGATCAATCGCAGTTGAATTTGGAGTGTTCCCCGAAAACCTATAAAGAATGCTTGAGATCGTTTCGGAAATGCCGATATCTGTTCCATTCTTTCTCTAACAAATACAGCCATAAAATATCGAGTTAAAAATAAATCTCTTCGCAGAAGATTTATTTGGTCTCGCACATAAAGTGAATGAACAAAAATCAAACATTTTAACAAATGTTGTAATAGTTCATGTAATAATAAGTGATCGAACGTGTTCTTCCTTCGTTCTTTCTTTCCGTATAATTATTTTTACTTCTTTCTAATTCTAAGTAAATATCATAATTTAAACCGTGAATTATTAAAATAAAGATTTTAATTAGAGAAATATTTACTCCGAGTATTAATAAAAACGGAGGAAGCTTTCTTCTCGATGTCACTCAGAAATATAGCCTGTGCATAAAGATACAGATAAAGTTTTGCGATTTGTCGCGTAAACTTCATGTCACTACACTCCATTTATCCAAACGGGAAACGACTCGAAGGAAAAAGTTTCGCGCGCCAAGATCGTCCGATTTCATGTATCCGGGGGATCGAATTGTACGAATAGCGAGCGCCCGCCAATTTTATATCAACTTACTACCACCGTGCCTTTTTTCCAGCTTTACGAACCAGTTCTTTTCTTCGGCCATCTCCGACCGGCGAGCGACAAAGCGGTGCCGGTAAAATAAAACTTGTAAAAAATAATCATAATGCCAGCCACGGCGAGATCGTCAAGCTTACAAATAAGAGAGGAAATTATCTCATCTTTTAGAGATAGCTTTGGATTAAACACGCAAGAAGTTAAACGTATTGTTATATCGGATTCTCATGATTTATCACTTGTTGCTTAACAGCTGACCAATTTTACATCCCCAATCAACAAGATTGAATTGAATACATTTAAATTATTGGAAAAGTACTATCTCCAAATACGAGTTTTATAGTGCCAATTGTACAAATTACTCTAAAATAATTTATTTTTGTCTCGAGAAATTATATTAATTTGTTAGATATAATTAAAAAGTTATGGGAAGGGGGTATCTTGTTTTTCTATATCCAAGACTAAATTGGATACCAGGAAGTTTGCATAAAATATCGAAAAATGGACATAACAGGCTGCGATTGTTGGCCGTCTGTGCTTGTCCGTGCCTCGGCCTAACATCGCTGAATTATTGAGAACAGGACAGAAATAATTGATCCAGTTTGTTCTGTAACGGTGGGATCAATACTACTCTCGAAAATGAACCTCCGACTCGTCTGTGTGTCCGTTTTACAAGGACGCACGCCGTTAAGTAGAGCAATATACGTAATGGAAGAATTCAATTGCGATCATACAGATTGTTACATCAGCAACAGGTATAATAATTCTTCAGCGATTAGGCGAGAGTTTAAGTTGATCATTGATAAAATAGCAAAATACATTCTCGCTCATACAAGAAATTAGACCATCTTTATTACCCTCTATGACTACTTTGCGATCTCTAATCTTATAGAATTTAATCTTACATAATAATAATAAATAAAATCACATTTTCCTTGTAATCTTTTATTTCTCAATAGATTGTATTGCGTGAATCCTTAAGTCGAAGTAAAATTCAAGTCGTCTCTCTTTTATACATTTTCACATATTAATTTACAAAATATATTTCTCATGGACGCGCGATATAATTACAACTCAAGTCTGTCACGTTACCGGAAATTGATATCGCCATCGCAATTATTAGATTCCGATGTGCAATATCCTCGGACGATGCTTGTTCGTGTAAAACAGACGCGCAGGCGGTCCTGCACTTGTGAGATGTGGATTACCGCATGCGGGACGAGGACTCTCTACGAAGGTAGATCACGATTTATACAACAACGTTATTGCAACGCGTCGCTGCCGGAGGTGCAGTTTTTTGCTGGTTAGCAAATAACGGTGAGACGCGAGTCGTGCCAAATGTTCGTGTTACCGGACGCCCCTGTTTTTCGTCGATAGTAATTAATACTTGCCGAGCGGGAGAGCTCGATCGAATTTTTTTCCCCCCGTCCATTTCATCTGGCCATTACTTCATAAATATTCAGTCGTGAATATTTCGGGACTGGAGAGAAAGCCGCAGCGTGTAGAGGATGTAGATAAGAGCCACTTATACGCAAAAACGTTACCGAATCCAGTTTTGCGAAGTCTCCTTATAGGATTAAATTTAAGATTTTAATTAATAATAGTAATAATGACTAACAATGTATTTATTTTAAGAACCTTGCCAAATGTTCCCAACTTCTCTAAATATATAGAATAGAAAAACATAAAATATGTCTGCAATTTTGAAAAATAAATTGATGAAACAGCGGCATGGTGACATTTAACGTAGAAACAACCGTTAAACATACTCTGCAGAAACTATTTCAAAATAGCCTTCGGGGAGGTGATGTAAGGCTTAACTTCCAGCTATTTTTATCTCGTGACCCGTGAGGGAGAGAAAAAAAACCGCGAGATTTGTAGCCACATGAAAAGGGCTTATTTGGCGAAATGATAAGTTTGGACGTGCCAGTTCTTAAGAGTCAAACATTGTGTGTCTGAAGTCTGAAGGAATATCGCCGTAAGAAATCAGAAAGGCAAACTGAATAAAAATTACTTTAACCGGATAAAAAGTGCTCGGTGCAATGAAGTTCGCGGAAATAAGGAGGAAGGATCCTGATTCTTTCTAATTGAAGTAACGAGCACGAGCTACAAACGTTAGTCTCAGTCGAGTATCTTAAGCAACTGGCATGAAAGAAAGGGTATTTGTTCCCCTGAAATATACCTGGAGCAAGATAAATTATTCTCAAAGAGTTCCGAGAGAGGATTTATGGAAGAATACTAATTCTCTATCTTGACCCCCAGCTCGTCGGGGATTGCGCGGAGTAAGAGCTTATCGATTTGTTATATTATTCGTCGGTAATCCGTTTCGTTAATTATGCACATTTCTAAGAGACGAATATCTTTAGCGAACGTCGCTACAGTATGAATTTATATGCATAAAAAGACTGGGGCAACGTTGCACTGAAATGATAGATCGAAGAGAAATTTGATTCTTTGCGCTTCAATTTAATTACAACTGTAGAAATATTTAATCTCTTTTCTTCTAGGAGTCTTAAATATTAAATATAAGCTTACATTCGATAAATAAATGAGATAGACGCTGCGATATTTATTTTCTAATTTTTCACCAACACAATCTTACTGTCGTGTGTGCAATTATTTATTGATATACTTAAAATTCTATTTATCTACCCCGTTTGGCAATTGAAAAAGATGACACGGTTAAATCATAACTTACTTCGTTCGAGAATATCTGGTATTAACTGGGAAAGCACATGATAGATTGAAAATGCCGAACTTTGAGTCGGGCGTACAATATTTATGTATTAGGTGGCCAGCCGGCGGGCACCGACGAAAGAGAGGCGAAGGAACATTAAAAATAATTGACCTTCGATTCCGGATCGACGGGCAGGCAGCAACGCGACGCCGCCGCCGCCGTCCTCCATCGCGTCGCAAGGCCGCGCCATTATTTTCCCTTTTCGCGAGAGACGTGAAACTCTTTCGGAGTGTTATCGGTCCACGCGCCAGGTCTGGCTTTCGCCACGCACAGATTCGCCGGCGTGTGTGTTTTGCCGGGAAGCCACTCGGTCACTTTTGTGCGTTGGGTGTACGTCTGTGTTGAACGTATGTACATTCGACCGAAAGGCAATTCGATCGGTGGAATATTAATACATGGAAAATATCAACCCCTTTCTGCTCTCGTTTTAACATATAATCTTGACATAATCTTCAGCGATCGACTCGATATCTTGGCGCGCACGTGCTTGCCCTTCGACTTATTCCGCATATAGGAGAGTAAACATCTTCCCCATAATGAACAATATTAAATTAAGATGCGGGTAATTTCATCACAAAATTAGTACACAGAATGCTCATATAAAATAAACATTATCGTAATTATTATATACGTTGCGTTAGAACGACGCGATTCTTCTCTAATTAATTCGCGAGTTCTAATAAAACATTGAGTTTCTTTTTGGACAATAGAAAGGTCTGGCTATTCAATTTCATTTATTTCATTTAATTCACATTCACCGTTCTTGAGAGGCGTGTGTGTTGCACATCCATACATCGAATAAATCGTTACTCAATTATTATCAATTTATTTATACGGCCATGCAGACTCGCCGTTATTTCATTATTAAGAGAAATTGCACCTTCAGGAGTTCGCACAGATTTCTAAATCCTTCGCAACTCCCAAATAACCATTCTCATCTCGCGCGCCGTCTATTCATAACCGCGTGCAAGCCATCTTGAATTATCGGATGCCATCGTGCAACCGCTAATAGCGGTATTCGATAACGCGCGAAACACTCGGATGACAGACTCAGATTGCTCAATCGATTCCTGGGCGCAAAACACCGCGATTACAACCATCGCTGACGAAGGGTATTATCGCGTTGGATCGCAACCGTCAATTATTGCATCCGGATTCGGTACAGCGGGCACGATATATAACCGTCGATCGAGGAAGATCTGATTTATTCCGGCCGAGTAGTCCACCGTCAACCAAAAGCCGTCTCGTTCAATCGAATCAATTACCATACACATGTTTTTAGGAAAGAGAGCGTCGTAATCCTGGCGGCGATCGTTACTCGAGATACCGGCTCCTGGTGTCGCCGGCTCGCCGAACGACGGCAACAGCCAAAAATCCCCCACGAACCCCATGACGAGCGTCGCGGCGCCCAGCCGGCGTCGTCGCCGCCCCCACCCCGCAGCAGCGAGACCCGGGCATCCCCCGGCACGCGGGGGAGGGTGGCGTCAGAACGTTGCGGAACGAAGAGCGGCGTCAAGGGGAACGTTGCGGAGGGAAGCGGGCGTCCCCGGTGACGTCACGTTAGCGCCATTTCGTTCGGTGACGTCAACGACGACGACGACGACGACGACGATAACGACGAAGATGACTGTCGTCTACGTAGCTATCTCCGGCAGCCCTCACCTTGTACTTGTATGGCGCACGTGTGACCGATGGTATGTATGCGTCGCGTCGTGGGCGTTCGCATTGCGGCTTCAGAAAGGTACATTGCCATCGCGCACGTTTGCAAACGTGAACAAATTAACCTTTCACCCTTTACGATACGTCGCGCAAAGTAAGACACCGTCTGCTTCCGCCTACATCAATCTCGAGGGTCGTATCGCTATACGATCCATTTCATCTTAATTGCAATTAAAGTGTTTGCTGGAAGGGGGAGCAGATAACTCGAGCTTTACTCAAGAATAAGTCACAATCACGTATATCCTGTCGTCGAGCTCTGTAATAACGCAAGAATCACATATACAGAGACAGAGAGAGAGAGAGAGAGAGAGAGAGAGAGAGAAAAGATTTTCTGAAGAATGATACTACGTTGTAATTCAAGATTAGAGTAGTGGCTCTGTGATCATCGTCCAAATTAATTTCCTAAAGAAACGGCGCTCAAACGTTTCATTTCTAATTTTATTTTGCATATACCTTCTATAATAATTTTTTGAAATAAATTATTTACAATAGTTTCTCATCAAATAAGAAATACAATAAGAAATCTACATATATTTTAAGTTTATTTTTTTACTGCAAGTGAACTGAACTGTAAAGATTTCCGTTAAATATTCCATTTCAATTTACTCTCCCGTATAAGTACAAGACCGGCACTGACTGGCCGAGAGACCGGTGAGAGATTGGTGCTCTAATGGGTGAATTGTGTCGGATTCATTCACCGGACTTGTAAGATCGTTGCAATACAAACTCCTCGCCTGGACATGCGACCTCTCTCGTGCATAAACTTCGCTCCGATCTGATTAGTGTACCTTGTATACCCGTGAATATGACCGAAGTAAGAGGCTCTCAAAGCGGAAGGTGCAAGCAAACGTACTTTACGCTAAGGTAAAAACACGCGAAAGCAGTCTCCCACATCGTATACAAATTTTCGCAAATTATTTTTTCCTGGACAGAAATTTGATCATGTAGATCCTACCTGCTCCTTTAAGTTCTTTAACTCCTATTTTGAAGCAGACGTCTCCTCTGAATATTTCAGATTTAAACTACATTAAAAAGTTTACTCGAGAAAAAGATCCATTAAAAAATGAATGGAAATTAAGGTTCGTTGCTCGCGCCGAAGATTATTTCGCGGTAAATCTGTCATCTTTGAAAGACTTTGACATACGATCGTTATGAGTTCTGAAGAAAGCTTGCGGTTAAACGAGAATCATTAGTTTACAAAAGTGTCACATTCGCGAATTTATTAGGCGGCACTGTACATGTATTCTCGAGCATGCGGATCGTGGTATGTCGACAGAATGCTTCTGGGTTCGAATGCGTCTCGATCATGACCACGATCGAGTGGTGCGCCGCGCTCGATTTGACGATGATTAATGATTAATACACTCGCGAGTGTTGGGCGGGATGGACCGGAGGGTATCCAGAAAGGGCGATAAATGTAAAAAGGAGAGGCTCTGTATCACAAATGCTTCTATACTCAAACGGAAAATTTGATATGTAATTCGGTAGAGAAAAGTAATCAATCGTTATCTGATATTTGTAACTGATATTTTTTCCTCGCATTATTTATTCCGGACGACAATGGTAAATTCAGCAAAAGCTTGATGTCAAAATACCGTGCGATTACGATAACCATTTCATAATTTCTATCTTGGCGAAGAAAGAAACCTATACGTATATATTTTTTAATCAATTAAAAATCCCTTGCGGCCTTCGTGGATTGAGCTCCTTTGTCGACGACGTAAACACACTGAACGCAGAACGGCCGGAGATACAAGCCGGTAATTGACGGTTGATCAAGCCGCGAGGCAGGCGACTTCTACAACGTGAAACGAAAGTTCTCCGTCCAACGAATCCCATGAAAGGCCCGTCGAGGATATCCGTCCTGCGAAGTTGTAAGTGGGACAGGTACGAGACTTTAGTCGAGAGTACAGCGGAGTGACATTTACGACGGGTAGGTGCGCAAGAACAGAGCGATATATTATCCATCGCGGAAGGAGAGAGAGAGAGAGGGAGGTGGGAGGCGCAAGCGGCACGTGCGAGACACTTACTCGCGAATCGCGATACCGTCTTATCTCATCTCGCCGGTATATTCACCCTACGAGCGCGAACCTGTCCTTTATACTTTTTCTTTCCCTAGCCGGAATCTAGGGTACATCCGGTTCTCGAGTTGGCGTTACTCGTTTGCGTAGTCTCGCAAATGAGTTCACTAATTGTAAGCTGAAAAGCGCCGGCTTACACGGGAACGTAGTTACCGCTTTCCCGTGTATTATGATGAATGAGCTCGCTCGCGCCGCGCCGGGCTGAAAGCTTACGAATTTTGCTATAGACCAAAACAGAAGTAAATTGAATTGTGCCAACCTATTTTCGCCGTGAGTGAAATAAGGAGCTGCAGATACCGCCCTGTCTGCCAAATATATTGAATTACTACTGAAATGCTGCGTGGAGCAATTTGCGCCCTAAGTGCATGCACACCACGTGCGCCGCTTCCATTTTTCCGCTATTCTTCGATTATATTCATGGAGAACAATGCACGACTTTCGCAAGGGCTCATTACTATCAAGCGTCAAAAAACACTGTAATAAACATTATCCAAACACGTCAGATTAAAGTAAAAGATTTTAACCTGAAGTCTCTCTTTATTTATTTATTTTTTTTTTTCGTTTTTAACGAGTCTCACAGATGCGTCCGGTCGATGCGTCATCTCGTGAACGATCTATTGATCGTAAACGCAAGCTAAAAACGTTCGCTAATAACGAGCGTCCAATGGCTAGTGCGGCGACTGACGTAACCCAACGCTTTCTGGAGGCAAATAGATCGAAAGGTAATTTCGCTGGAGCATGTAGGCGGCTATTATAGCTGGATACCTCTCTTCTGTTGGCCTCCCTCCCTCTCCCATCCGCTTTCACACATTTATCCGTGCCCCCATGCGTTTACACGCAGCCTATAATGTGAGGACGATGCTATTAACGCTATTTATTTGCTCGTAGGCTTGTATTAGGCTCGTTCAGATAACCCCCGGTCTTCTAATCGCGAGACAATCTCCCTTTCATTGCTCCCTATAGGAAATCATCGTATATTATCTCTCAACCACGAATCCTTGATTATTTGTCGATAATTGTCCAGTGTCTTGTTCTGTGTTATTGTGTCACATTAGATACTAATTATTAATTTGTACGTATAAATTTGCATGTGTTAAAAGATGTGAACATTGTTATTAGTGGCATTTACCTATATGCCTTCGAGTTCGTATTATGATGACCTCCAGTCTTTTAAGTGTGTGTTATAGTCTCCCTTTTGTTATATCCTGTACCATCCCATTATCTCGCAAACCCTTATGATCATTAAGCATTTACTACTAATACCATGAAATCTTATTAATTTACATATTAAAAATACGATTATTTTATTTTAAAAAACTGAGATTAATAAAACAATTCTTTAATAATGTAATACGTATAATATATAAACTCTTACTCGCATCATAATTAATCAAAATAAATTCCGATTAGTAAATTTTTGGTAAAAGCGTTAATTACTTGCTAATAACTAAGTTCACACAAAGTGTGTATTTTAATTAAATTCTATATTATTCAAACAAAATTATATATCGATAAACAAAACACTCAGGATTAAATTAATTAACCAATTTTAATTTCAATTCTAACATAATTAAATATTAATACTCAACCAATAAAACAGAATGTTAAATTTGAATAGTTTGTCAATTTCACTTTATACTTAATTTCTTCTAAATCTTTTCAAATCGAATAAGCCGTTTTGTCAGTCACCAAATAATGAACTTTCCGACAACCTCGGCAAAGTATTTTTCGATCAAGACTTCAATATTTCGCAGAGTAATGCACTTCTTGCAGCTGCGCGCAAAAGCGCATATGAAAAAACTCGCGGAGAGTTCGGCAGTAGAAGAAAGAGTCACTGGTGTTTTCGTGAGTAACGGCCGAGCAAATATTTGCGTCAATCGACCCGATCGTAAATTGCGGTGATCGGAGATCGCAGCCAGTCGCAATCAGGTCGTTTTTCTGACTAATCGGTTGCCATGTCACGAACGGACGATTCGAAGATTCACCCACCCCGACAATCCCGACATCAGTCACGCAGACCGAAGCTGCGCGAATGCACGAATCGCGATGTCGAATAACAATTACGCGATTATGGAACGCATGATTCCAAATTACTATTGCCAAACTAATATTGCCGAAACTTCTTCTAATTTTCTGTTTTATAAAGAATTAATAAGAAATTATAGAAAAAATGTACGTGATAACACTCTGCAGAAAAGATTTCTTAAAATTCTATTAAGTTTAAGAATCTGCACTTTCTCGGAACAGAAAAAATTGTATAAGGTTTTTTAATGTTTTAATGTTTCACTGTGTAAAAATAAGTACGATTTTATGTACGACTGTTATAGAGTTAAAAAATCTTTTTCTTTAAAAATTTGTAAATATTTGTTTTATAAATTATTATTTCTAAAATTTTTAAAGAGAAACAACAATTTATTATAAAATTATAAAAGAGTTTTTTTAGTTTCCTTGTAAAGAAAGATTTTGGTTGTCGTAAAGTTACAAGATGCAGTAGCGTCCGCAACAATAGCGCCAACGAGAACATTGAACGAGAGGCTCCGGAGAATCCATCTGGAACAAGGTTCGTCCCTGCGAAAATTAGCCGAAGACAACGAGAAGGAAATCGAAGGAAATACGGCGTCGCGACGCAAGTCAGAATAAACCGAGTGTCGCGTTGGCAAGTTCTCAAATCCTTCTCAAAGATATAAGAGGAAGCTGCGTGTAAGTGAGGGAGTTGTAACACCGGCGTTGGGGTTGAAGGCGCATGGGTGAAGAGGAAAGAGGTGGAGAAGGAAGAGAAGGAGGAGGAGGAGGAAGAGGAGGAGGAAGAGAAGGAGGAGAAGGAGGAGAAAGAGGAGGAGGAGGGGAGTATGCTATAAATGTATGTGAACGCCTGGCGCCTACGAGCGCCGCTATAAAACACTTGATGATTTTAGCAGAGCCCTGACGTAAATAGTAGAAACAAAATCGTCTATTATAACAATCATATCTTATTTGCAACCATCTAAACTATCGCAAGAGAAAAAAAAATATATATATAAATACCTATAAATCCGCCGAAAAAACAATTTAAGGATCCTTCGGTAGTTCGGCATGGCCAGAGAGTCTTGAAATGATGGGCTAGATCAATAAATCGGCCACTGAATACCGACAACTTTCCTCGAGAAAGTTGCAAAAGAAAGAATAAAAAGGTAGAACAAGAGTTTAGCAGCGAGAGATCCGACATCCGAGACGTCTGACTCAATACTGGTGCTATTACTACTAGCCCGCACCCTAGTAGATGCAGCTAAACGTTACGACATCTCGGGCATATCTCGTAAATGACAAACTGGGATTTTCTACTTCAAAGACGAGAAATATATACTCTTTCTTTTATACAGAATCTCATACCCTACAATAACGACTAATTTTAATTAATATAGAAGAGGTAGAGAAATTCTCATAAACCGAGAACTGCATGTTGTTATAGCAATTAGGTAACGCATTATAATTGATGTGTTATTACTTCATTCAACAATAAGAAATGTTTCCAGAATCGAAAGATTAATTAAAACGTATACAAGCGTTCCACGAATTTAACGGCGTATACCCCACAACGATAGTTATCAATGAACGGCTAGCACACGCGAGTATAAGGTAGTCGGGAGCCTTTCCGAGAAGAGCGCGAGCTTTCATTGATACAGAGACTGGATTAGGGACGGTACACCCGCGTTTCTTCGAAACGAGTCTTGAAATTGGGGCATGCGGATTTTATTATGTACTATATATTGTATACACATATATACGGGGCGTGTAATTCCGGGAATTCGCGACCCGGTGTCGTCAAAGTCAATGGAAGGGTGAAGTCACCGTTCTGTGAATTGCCCGACGAGCTGAATAAACCTTGTAACCTGTAACTCGAGCGTGTGGTTCCCCTCCTCTCGGTTTACCAGGGCCACGTGTTTCTCTGACATTTCGAAAGTAAACCTGATTAAGCTAGTTCCCGGAAACATTTTAAAAATTACGTTGCTACACTACCTACCTGCGAGAGTGACATTTCGCAGGTGTCTCAAGTGAAACTTTCATGAAACTTCTGTCGACCAAGAATGCATTTACAATAATACATTATTGTAAAATCATTTAAAAAATTAACTATCAAAGCATCCAGAAAAGAAAAATTATTTTAATTGTTAATGCAGATTAAAAGATTAATCGCGTGTAAAGGATGTTATATATTTTATAAAAATTTGTTAATTTAAATAAATATTTATTTTAATATTAATCTGATCTAGAAACTTTAATTCTATTTGTCTCGACTAAAATGTAATTTGACATTTTACTTTCGCGTTTCACTTTCATCGAATTTCCTACGCATTCTCTGGATGACCTATTTAAAGAAATACTTGGCTAGGATCTTCTGGGAATTTTGCGGCTCGCATAACCGTCGCTCATGTTTTACACATGCGATCATTAGTGTGATGTCATCGGTGTTATGCGTTCTTTGTTGTCTTTCATATATTATTACACGTTGTTCCACGAATCATTGATTAAGCAAGCAATTAATGATAAACGATAAAATCTTAAATATTAACTCAATATTAATGGTCAATAAAATAAATGATTTTGCAACAGAATACACAAAATATATACAAAATCCGGATAACTTGTATAATAACAGTAAAATATTATTTTCTATCCTGATATAAACATAATTAATAAAACGTCGCCGTATCTGTCAAGACATTTTTTAAACATGAAATCCATCTTGACCGGTAACTGAAATGTTCAATTTATTTACTAACTAAAACTCAGATCTAATATAGTGTGGTAAATTAAATTTTACAAGCGTTAAATAGGTAACAAATTTTATTTTTCAAGATATTCATGTAATCTTATACTCTCGCGCGCGCGCGCACGAACGGAAATTTAATTTCAGATTTAATTAGCAAGATATTCGATGTTGGAGATTAGGGAGTTTCAAACTAAAGTGACGGAGTTTCCGCATTTTCGCTAAGCAGAAATGGACCAGAAAACCCTCTCTCTCTCTTTTCAAGGAAACATTTCTGAATCTCACATGTTACCTATAATCCAGTTCTAGTACATAAACGCAATGATAAAATATCTTTCAATCTTTTATTTGATAATTAACATTTTGATAATTGTTTTTAAGAAAAATTCTATAAAAATATTTTGAAAATTCTTTCAGAATTTCTTTTAGAAATTATTCTAAACTTTTATTATTCTTAATATTTAACTTAATGATTTTTCGTTGTATCCATATTCCTATAATTTTAAACAATGTCAGAGCGAATTGAACGATAGATCCAGCGGTTTCAAGCTGAACCACCACTTTCTCCGATGACACGTGCTCTGGTAAAGCCGCACTCAAGTCCTGACGCCGTCCGTCACCGCGCTTGGCTCGAAGCACCGAGAGTGCTTCGAGTGGCGCGTCCGTCCAGAATCGGAGATGCGAACAGCATCGAAAACGTACGGCCTGCCCGAGTTAACTATTAATTAGCAGCGGCACCTCGATATGATAAATCTCATGGGCGACGCGGCGCGTCGATCCCATACTACGTTGCAAACAGAATCCCGCTCGTTGCTCAGTGCGCTGCGGTCCTTGAACTATAACATTTTCCCCGGGAAACGATGTAGGTTACGTTTCGCCTCGAGTTGTTGATGATAATTGAAGAGGAAAATTGTTCCGTCTCCACAAAACGCGCGCGTCAACATACATGGTTGGAAGCGATTCTACAATTCTTTGTACAAATAGCTCTATTTATCAAATCCTTCATTCCACTGCTTAATCAATTAGGTCGTATTAATTTAACCTTTATTGCAACCCAGTTTATTTATTTATGTACGTGTATACACATGTATCTTTTTAATTTAAAACACAAAACTCTTTTTGTTTACGGACTCGCGTTAGGAGTTGATATGCTTTACTTATAATGATTGGCACTATTTTTCACCGCGCGCCGCGTGTAATATGTCTCGCCATGGCAGACTATCTTCTGTATCTGCATCCAGCATATTCTATATTTATGCTTTTAATAACGGGGTTGAAGTCCTTATTGTGTATTAAAATTCAGCAAATTGTCATCGACATTCAAAACGTTAATCTTAGACAGCGTATATGCGAATAATTTCGTTCTTTAAGCGGATTTTACAATTGTGGTTGAACCAGGTCGAAATCAGACGTGAGCGTGAGACATGAACGTATACGCGTGATTTCGGCCGTGGTTCCACGACAATGTAAGTACCGCTTTAGGCGGAAATCTCAAGGAAAGGGCCCGCGCTCGCGTCCTTATTCCCACGTAAATTCTTCTCCATTAAGGTATTTATCGTGCGACCAGCAGCTCATTTCCTTACGTCGCTCCGGGCTTAATAAATCAGGGGAGGCGTCCTTGTCAATAGTAAGGTCAGTCGGGGCGACTTCACGTCTCCAGCATTTGCCAAGTGGTACGAGACGACGGTAGCGGCAGACGCAGTAAAAGCGAAGGAGAGAGAAGATATTATACGAGATGAGGGACTCGGATTTCTCTCCCTCTCGGACGTCGGGTCAGAATATACGCAGAGAGGGAACACGCATGCACACGCACGCACGCACACACGCGCACGTGTACGCATACTCGCACCTAAAGTGATTGAGAAGAACTGAAGCAAGCATCGGCCATCCGGAAAGTTTAAGTTTTTCCGATTCACAAGAATCAGTTATCCTGAGCTTAAGAATAATTTAGTAGAAAGCATTGATGACTGGAGATTTTTTTTTAATTGAAAACCCTTATTGGACACATAATGTATATCATTTTCACATTTTTCGTAAATATCTCTCGCTCCTCAACATATGTAAAACATATTCAAAATTAAACATTGTGAGCTAACAAATCCAAAACAATACATTGGTTATATAATAACATAATATTTTCTCAGTTACAATTATACAAAGATGAATTTAAATAAAGCCTTATTTTTTACATGCAAAAATGGAACGTTAGGAGCTATTAGTAATTTAAATAGTTATATAAGACTGTTAATGTATGTCAGTAACATTATTATTTTATTATTTACTGCTAAATGTCTTGATGTAATAATACATTTTTTATCCGTACCCTCTCTAAATCCCGTGTCATTGACGCCCATGTTCGCAGTGACCAGAAAAATATCGACTGTGTGACATATCTGCTAAACAAATGTCATCCAATTTCTGCGATGCACGTAATAATTCATGAAGATTTATTGTTAGTCGCGGAGATTGTAACTTAACCGTCCACTCATCCACCTACGCCGTTAACTACCGAAAGGCATACAAGAGCAGATCGAAAAGTCACGCTGTATTTGATTACGGTGCTTTCACCTACGCTACATTCGCTGCGGAAAATGTCAAGTGACGAAAAAGTCATATTTCCAGTGTAAATTGCATTAACCGGAAGCGATGCGGAACGATACGCGACGAATGTAGGCGTCTTCGAAAAGGCAGGAAAACGCGCGACGTGCGTGGCGTTTCGATTGTCATTGCACTCAACTTCTAATGTAATGAGTAATTACCGCACTCTGCTACTTGCGTCTCATCGCTATTCAAAGTTGCAGCCCGGCTGAAAATTTATTCGCGAGGTAAATGCAATTTTTATGTTACAATTAGTATCCGCATGCGTGTGTATCATGCGAATGTAATTTGCGAGATTGTTCTCAACTCTCGTTATTAATAATAGTAATTAATAGAAATGTGTGTGTGTGTGCATGTATATGTTATGTAAGGTTGAAGCTCTTTTATGACGCGAACGTAAATTGTGAGCGCGTAGAATACCATCAGTACATATTTATCGTTATTAATAATATCAGTTTTTATCATATAAAAATTTCATTACTGCTATTCAATCAAATTACATATTTACAGGAATTTTTATGTTACGTATATCCACATAGCGCTCGTGTTTACTCGGAAACGACGCGACCAATTGCGTTAGCCAAATTAAATGGCATTAGCCGAGCTGTTAAAACTAGGTTACGATCAGTGAGTGATAACACGACGGGCCCATAAAAGTGTTCTGTTGTCGCCTAACCCTGAGGGAATCCGCGAACCTCATGATCTAACGTGGGATTTTAAGGCGTGTTCACGCATAGCGCTTATAGCGTGATTCATTAAAAAAAAAAACTTTTGCCCTCTTGACCGGCAGACTTCGGGACAGCGGTGTCTTCGTAAAAAAAAGAATCAAATTTATACCTCTGTCGCTCCCGTTGTCACGCATATCACGTATAATATGCCCTTTTTTACATATTCAGAAATACTTTGTGTAAAAATAGTATAGAAAGAAGAAGTGACTTTACATACAAGGAAAATTGAATGCAACGACTGTGGTAGCATCGTAAAAAATTAGAATGAATCAGACTATGCATGTCTATAGAGAGGTGATATATGTATAGAAAACGCTTTACATACGGTGCGGTGGTCAGAAATTGCGCGATGTTTCTTTAGATCTAGCAGGAATAATCTTAAGTTAAGATTAAGTAACGGTTGTATATCGCGTCTGGTTAATTGCTGTTCGGTTAATTTGATAACAGATATCCTTTTAATCGCGCTGTACTGGTAGACAATTGTTAAAGTTATAAAAAAACTTCGCTACGCCCCCCAAGACACGCTTAACCGCACGATTGTATCATCCTTAAGAGTTTCTGTACATTCTCTGAAAAGCTTTTGAAATAAACGAGGATATTTGTTTTATATTCGTAATTAATATAGCTATTTGTTTTTACATTGCCACATTTCCTTTCAAAGATAAAAAAAAATAGAAATCATGATTTTTCAATCAAATAAAAAAATATTTTTTTATATCTAAAAAATCTTTTTTACAAGCATGAAAAAATTAAATTTACAAATTAATTTTTATGCCATTATTGGGGGTAATTCCTCTCTTTCATTTTCATAGAAAATTTATTTAAATAACCGTATAAAAGAAGGTGCGTCAGAAAACAATTTATTGTCCAATTAAATTTGATTAATTGTCATAAATGATTTTTTAAAATATTTGCTTTTAGTAACATTTATTATAAAATTACGTAATACGGTTCATCAAAAGCGCCTGTTAGCAAATAGCCGAAGACAGGTATACCAGCGGAGCAAGCAGGTAACTATATACCTATTGATCGTTCATTCATGTGCCGCCCTTTCGTCCTCTTAGCCCCTCGTTGCCCCATCGAGCGACTTGTGTATCCCTCCCTTCCATTCTATCCACCGCCATTTCCACCACCACTGTCGCGAGCGACGTCCACCATCGCGATTCCATCGACGTCGCTGTCGCCGTCGTCAGTACCGGCTTTAAAGATGATCGGGACAAGCAGTCCAGCTTTAGGATACCAAAGTGAAAGCAACGTTTCAGCTATACAGGCTTCAGATTGACGCGCAGCTATTTCGATATTACTTTACCTCTCCTGACTGTCATAGTGCAACTTTTTGCAACCTCTACACGACTTAATTATGAAAAGTTTCTCTGTCAAAAATCACATATTTATTTTGTTAATAATAAACGTAGACAGAATTATATAAAAAGATATTTCATAAAAACTATCCTTATCTTGTTTCAAGAACAGGATGTTAATACCTAGAGAATGTTCTTGAGAAGTTTTAAGAAGTTCTACAATTATTACATGTCAATTAGGCATCAAGTATTTTTTCGGAAAGCTATTGTTATTAAACTAATGTTTCAGTTTTTTTAACTGATTTTCTCCGAAAAATACAAGCTTTACTTGAGTTGGAAAAGGAGACTGAAAAATGTAGTTTAGGATGTCGCTGTATTTAATTGAAATCGGCATTGGTCGTCGTCCTAACTGTTAGGGAGGGAAGTCGGGCTTACCAACTGTAAACCTACCCCTTCTATGCTCCTCTCCTCACACGTGGCGCTTACGTACTCCCACGCCTGCCAACTCCTAAAAGCAGCGGGGTGCCTGAATGATCACAATTTACGTCGACCAACGCACCACGAAAGCGAATAGTATATTTTAGGCGCCGACACTTGATGCTATAAATAAAGTTACCTTGATCTCAGGACGTGAAAGAAGTTATCAGCTAATAATATATTTAAATTTTAGGGTATCTTTCGTAAATTGTGATAAGCAACGCAATGGAAGATTTTTAACAATTTCTAATACCTATAAGTATATCATAAATTATAATTTTTGTATTTATTATTTTTTTATTGCACTTTAATCGATTAAGCTCCATGCTATGGCCGGAACAATCATCGTTGATCATCATTATTATTAACGACTATCATCGACAGTCATTATCATTATTATTAATAATAAATTTATCGTGATATTTTGAATAATATTCCTCCAAAAATCCTCTAACAAAGATATTTAAAAAATGGTTATATACAGAATACATAATCAACTGGGAAATTGCTGAAACAATTGTTATTTTGTAGTAAACTGACAGAATAAAATTAATTAAACATTATACTGTAGAAAACTCGTTGTTTTTATTAACATATTTATTTATCGACACATTGCAAAGAGAATATACATTTACAAACTTGTAAAAATAAACATTGCTGAAAATTTGACTGTTATATGTGGTAACGTATTATTCAGTAACATGTATTCAAAAGATTTCAAATAGTTGTTTCTATATAAAAGGAATTTATTCGGAATTCTCTGAAAAACAGTTACAATTATTATTAATGTTATAATGTATCTATATTTATAGTAATTCTCGAAAGTGCCTCGATATGCAAGATTTTTATTATTTCGAAAACATCATATATCATTGGAGCTTACATATATTATGTAAGCAATTAAATTGTTGACCAATTTTTATAACATAAAATGTTTAATTCATCTCACTCTGTTCATTCATTACAGAATAATAGCTATTTAGTTTCAGTAGCTTCTCAATTGTCACCTTGTACCCTTGTACGTATAAACAGCTTTGTGTGTAAAGCTCAGCATCGCGCATTTGCATATTTTCACGTTTCGCTATTGTTGTACCGTCATGTTTCCCTCAACGTAACGGTAGTATTATTGTCGCGTGGAAATTATCGAATTGCGACACGACAATGCGCGGAAAGCGGGTCGGTCGACGTTGCGCCAGAAATTGATTTGTCGCGCTCGTGAGCGTCGCGACGCGGCGCGTCGCGTCGCGTTGCGTCGCGTCGCATCGCATCGCGTCGCGTCGCGTTGCCTTCTAATCTCGTCGTTCGCGAGCGCGATTGGCTTCCTTCGCGGACTGGAGCGATTCCGGAGTACGTGCGTGCCGAGGGGATCGATCGATCGAATCGGGAGACCGGGATGGTACACGAGGGAACGCGATTACGCGAGAGAAGAAACGGTCGCCCGGCACGATCCCTAGGCCATCGTTGATGAAAGTTACATAAGACCGCGACGTTTATACGATAAAAGGACCAGAGTCAACGTCTAATAAATTAAACCGGGCGAAAGTGAAATTAAAATTTTATATATATACGCATAACAGTTGGTCATTAACGAAGCTAATGTATGAGACACTCTAAAATAGTGACAGCGCAGTAAAGTAGTGACAAAGTAGGGCATTTGAGAAATAGAATATCAGAGATTTGATAAATTAGTGTAAAATAATTAAAGAAGTAATGTTAAGGTTCAGTTAAGCGTAGTTAGACATTTTAACGGAGTTATATATAGATATCATGTTTAATGCTACATTATAAAAAAAAATATAAATTAATAAAAGTAAGTGTAAAAGAAGAAACATGAAAAAAACAATGTTTCTGAAACGAAAAAGAGGACATTTTTAAATAAAATAACCCAAAACTCAGTAAAATTGAGAAAAAACATTAAAATTTTAAAGTTAACATTTTAAAGTAATAAACAGCATTATGAAATTATAAAAATAGATAAAAATAATAGAAAAATGTACACATTAAAGTAAATTTAATAATTATATGTATATGTAGAATTCTCTTTTACTGTAATAACTATTACTATAATACTATATACTTAATAACTCTTACTGTAACTAATACTGCAAAATATCTTAACAGACTTGTTTCCAAGTTTAGGTTAGTTAATAATCAAGATGAAATTCCGCTCATTAACCAAAATCCTAAATCCTTCCGGCTGTGTATTTTCAACTCGACGTGCGAGGATGAGGCAAAAAATAAAACCAAAAATTTTCTCGTCCGTATGTTTTTAAGGGGAGGGGACGGGAGGTAGAGCGAGGATGACAGATCAGATAAAAGTTACAGTTTAATTTACGTGTTTATATACGCGGCACAACACCAATGTAGAATTAATCTACTTATTTTCATTAAGCTAAAAACCTTTAATACTATTATGGTGGCGTGTGCCACCATCATGGCCGAACAGATTAAAGTTGTAGGATTTCGTTCTTCGTAGCTCACATGATTCGAAGATTCGTTGATTTTTCTGCATGTAGATCAAGAGTAGAATAGTGATGACACATAATGTCATTAGTTATTAATGGAGAAGTGGTCGCTAATGATATATCTGTACCGTTGCCCTCAAGAATTGGAAAAGAAATAAGAAATTGTAATGACACGCGAAGGGCAGAGCTCCAAATGGAGATGGGCGAATTATTCGGGTAGCAACGTTTGCTGGGAACATGATAACAGATTAAATGCCGTCAGAACATACACGTAAATACCTCTGCTAAGAGCGCAAAAACCGGAGTATTTCGAGGAGTACTCAGCATGTCGTGCACGGTCGCCTACTGCCTTAATTAAAGCGATAAATACTGCACGTAAAACAAATTCCCGTGGAATTAGGGGGACAACAATAATTCGAAGTGGAGCGTGTTACGTTGTAGTTGCAATATGTTCTCAATGAGGAAGAATTAATCCCCTGTTATGCTGATTGAAGATTTAACGTTGAAGAACTATGTACAATAATTTCAATAATTTCATGTACAAGAATTATTGAGAAGATTAAACAAAATAATACTATAAAAGCTCTCCCCTCACATATACTATATTGTCATTTATAACATAAAATTGTCATAAATATCATAATTTCTTGTTGTTTTTTTTTTAAGCTTTTCTAAGAAAGATATCAAACGAAGCTATCAAAAAATATTGGGTAAATTTATTTTCATAAATTATAAGAAATTTTCCTAATTATTAATTGTTGTTAAATCATTACTGTTAATTTAATATATTAAGATACTTATCTTTTTTTATTATAAAAAATAAAGATCAAATTAGCGAAATAAATTGTTTCCTCGCAACAAGTGATTTAGTGGACGTATGGCTGACCATTATCGACTTTATCTACTGACAATCGAGTTTCATATGTAGCATTTTTAACAAAGACGTTCCTACATCGACTTTAATACAATGTCTTATTAGTGAATGTATGGAATACACGGAAATATTTGTGATTTGATCTGTCCCGTCTTGTTGATGTAAACATTCTTCAAATTTCAAACAGCGACTAGTATTATTGTCGCCTCGAATCGGTTGACAAACCGATTTATGTTTTTCTACTCAAGGTTATCGTACGAAACAATCAAATTGGCTTTTGAAAATCTTACTAAGAATTACTGTTTACCCTCTAACAGCTATTTCGTCTATTTATATCTATTTCTTGTCATATTTCTCTCTGTTATATATATCTTATATGTATATTTCTCTGTTCCTCTTTTTTGATTCATGAGCTTTTGCTCGCGCTACGAACTCTCGTGAAAGTCGTGCCAAAAAGAATCACTCTCGCGATCGCACGCAAAAGCATCCTCGTTACCCGCGCTAACCAAACCGGAAAGTGAGACACTCGTAAATACTTGCCAGTATGCTCGAAAGCACTCTTACGAAATTGTTCAACAAATCATAACTTTAGTTATTTGACCGCGATAAACGATATTTAATCGGCGCAAATTTCTTTTTTATTATAATATTATAATATGATAATCAATTTCAAAGATTTTATATGCTGTAACCTAATTCTTTTGCAAGATCGTTAACATGTAAATATGAACGTATTTAATATATCTGTAACTTGATTATTTTGTTTATAATTCTTTTATATGCAATTATGTATAAGCACAATCTCATGTTATACGTTCAAAACATCTTCTATAACTGATTAGTTGTATTAAAAATAAAATGAAATTTAATTGAATATCTTTAAGTATACATGGTAAATATCAATCAAGAATATTAATTAATATTAAAGCTCATTATAAATTTATAAAAAGTTAAAATATTTGTCATTTCACCGAAAATTCGAAGATTTTTTTATTGATCTCGCAAATCCAAGAAAAAATGTTTAGATACGGGAGCAAAGATACGGAAATGAGACTTAAGACCACCTCCTTCCAACATATCCTTTAATTGGTTTCGAATCCAAGCGCGCGCGCGCGCGTGGAATAAAACGGAGGAAATTTGCGAACAACAACGTGAGGCGGAACGATGAGAAGCGCCGTGCCAAAAGGGTCCTTTCATACCTTTTATGAATCCCCCCGAGGAGCGTTCTATACTGTTTAACTGCTCCGTTCTGTTTCATTGGCCAAGACGACAAGACGATAGTTGACACGCTAAAAGGCTGATAGCACGAGCAAAATAAATGAGGCCATCCCGTTTAAAGAGAGAGAGAGAGAGAGAGAGAAATCGTCAATTTAATTTTACTATTTTTTCTCCTTGTTAATATATAGCAATAACATTATTAAAAGTAAAATCACAAAACGGAGATGAACAGCGAGAATAAAACTAAAAGAGAAATATATTTTACTCTGAAAAAAAATTTCTTATAGAAAACTATCTAAGATAATAATAAAAATGAGTGGCAACAAATAATTAAATTGTGATGAAGGAAAAAGTACAGCATGAAATTTATATCAGAGAGAACCAAAGCGATGCTCCATATTTAAGCATTGTAATCTAAGTAAAATCTAAGTAAACTTTCGGTAAATGCAATTTGCAATTCTCTTCGCGCTTTTTCAACATAATGACTGAAACTCAAATTTTGGTGTCATTGGTAATTGAATATAAGCCGGCACGAGTTTCCGAAGTTTCGCGTTTGCGTAATTGGATAATATGTTCTAGCAGAAGAGCTTATTATTTTTGCATCAAAATGGAAAAATAAACGACGAATATTATAATAAATTATTTAATTATGTAATAAATTATTTAATTATGGAAACTTCGAAAAGATTACGTTAGCACAAACACGCGTTTGATTGTCAATTATACTGAAATTTGGGCTATAATATGACAGTTAACACAAAGAAAAAAACATTAATACCACGGAAACAACGCTATATTAAGAAAGACTTTCGTGTAATTTGCTTAAACAGAGATAATTCTAGTAGTTTTAAATACTATCCTTCCAAAATTCGTTGCATATGTCAACCTAAATTTTTTTAAAAAAGACACTTCTTTGTGTATTTAGCCAAAACATTTTAAAAAATATTTTACGTGTCATAACCGTCTATTGCCTATATATGTATCAAATTTTATATAAGTCTTTATTTATTAATTTCACAGAAAGTTTTATAACATTATTTTTATAAAAGACGTTTAATATATATTTAAATTCAACTTTCTCAATTTCTTATCATGTATGACAATTGATGACAATTATGAAAAAAATTGTATTCAACTAATTTGTTGTCTGAAGGAAACTGGCAGGAGGTCTCTGAAACGATTATCACGACACTGCGGTTTCACACCAAACCGGCTCCACGATCCTTAGAACGAAATATCTCAAAACAAGGACGAGAAATTCCGTAAGCATTGTGTCACTATTGTGATATTTGTGATGCGTGTGTCCCAAGAGCGCGAATTAACAGGATATAAAACCAGTTTCACGCGGATCGTCATTGTTAAATAAACTGCCTTGTGTCACATACCGCATTGTTTCGAACAAAGGTCGCTACGCGCGATTGTACTTCGCTAGTACATAAAGCCGGTTTCATAAGTTTTGTATAGATGATTATATCAATACCGAAAGAGAAAACGCGGCGTGAAATCGACATGCTCTCAACACGTGATCATAACTAGAAAGTTGAGGAAAAAGATAAATAGTCAAATAAAATCCGATTGCGATACTACAATCGATCATCCTACGCATCCTACCAACCGGAAAATATTTGTTGTAGCAAAATATTTCGCACGCACGTGTGATTAGGTCATCGTCAAAGATAAATGTTGAACGGTGATTTGCGAGTAGAATAGAACCGGCGTAAAAACGGAACTCCATTCCGATACATTTGACGCTGCGTGCTGCGTGCTGTGTGAAACCAGCTTAAAGGTCAGCCTTTAACCCAAACGTGGCCACTGCGATGGCCGAGAGATCCCGGCCAGCGGGGTGGCAAACGCATGAGCTCGTTCACGCTGTGGCGTCGGTCGGACGTTCGGTCGGATTTCAGGGTTCGAGCCGGCTCGCCGAACCGCGAAGGATCGCGAGGACATTACGCGGGATCGAGGCAAAAATAGGGAGCGAGCGAGCGAATTATAGGAAAACGAGAAACCTGCTCCGTTTCACCGGACTCACCTCTAGAGGGAGGCAGGGGCTGGATGCGGCCATGTTCCTACATGCGTTCGAGCCTCTGCCCCGGTGGCGATCCCCTCTTCTTCGTGCTGTGGCACCACTTTACAGAAATAGAAAAAAAAACAGAGGGTAGATATACAGACGAATTGGGGCAAACTGCACACTGCACACTCACGACGGCACCCCGGCGATCGACGTGCACAACCAACCCCCCTTCTTCGAAATACCGGTGAGGGGTGCAGGCGGGCGGGCGGGCGGGCGGGCAGAGGAAGGCGGGGGGCGGAAAACGGGGGGAGGGGAAAATAACACCAACGCAGCACCTTTCGCACCCCTTTTACTTTTTCGCTGTACGCTCCTCCTTTTTCGCCCGGATTATTTTTCTCTTGTGTTTCACGGCAATTAATGACACTCTTCCTCCAAAAGGGGAGATGAGAAGAACGGAAGAATGAGAAAGAGAGAGAGAGAGAAAGAGGGAGAAAAGAGAAAATGAGTGGGAAAGAGAGACGGGACAGTCAGAGTGAGCGAGAGAAAGAAAGAGAGAGAGAAAGAGAGAGAAGAGTGAAGAGAGGGGGGATCCTCTCTCCCGAGCCCTGAACTCTCTCGGTATCCTCGGAGCGTGCACTACGACCACCGGCAGCGGCGGCGGCGGCCACTATCTTCCTTTTCTTCTTCCTCGTCTTCCACCTCCTCGTCCGCCGCCTCTCTTCTTCCGCTCCTTTTTCTTCGTCGTCGACGTCGTCTTTCCTCCCTTTCGAGCCTCCCTCCCCTCCTCTTCCCTCCCTGCGACGCACCACAGCACACTCTCGGCGGCTCCTCTCGCGACGACGGCGAGGAACGGCTAGCTGCTTCGCCTCCTGTGCCACGTCCTCGTCCTCCTCCTCCTCCTCTTCCTCTTCCTCCTCCTCTTCCTCCTCCGCCTCCTCTCCGTCCACGTCCTCCTCGGCGGCGGGCGCTCCTCCTCGTCTTCTTCTTCCTCCTCTTCGTCGTCGTCGTCGTCAACCGCCACTGTACCACCGTCGCATAACAAACACCCCGGCGGCCGTCACGGTCTCGATGACACCAACACGATGACGAAAGGCAAAAACGGAAAGATAAAAAACAGAGAGACGAGAGACAGGTGGAAAGAGAGACAAAGTGAAAAAAGAGTGAGTGAGAAAGGGAGGGAAAGGAAGAGGAAATATCGAGGTTCGCGAGATTGATTGAGGAGAGGGCTAACGAGCCCGACGCTTTCTTTTCCTCGCGAGAGCCCGTTCTCACGAGGGCGCGTTTTCTCCTTCCTGCCGAGGCGCGGTACACCCCCGCGGGCAAGGGAGAGTCACCCTCCGCGAGTCAACTCCGCGCGCACTCGGCGAGCACTCGACGGGCGAGTACTGACCCGACCCGAGTTACGCGGCAACAACGACAGTGGAACCGGGGCCCGTTTTCGTACCAGCACTAACCACCAAACCACTTCTTCTTTCTTCCTTCTCTTCTCTTCTCTTCTCTGCCGCCTCTTCTGCCACTCGCGCGCGCCAGTCGCTTCTCCGTCCTATCGTCCTCCGTTTACAGCTTCAAGCAGCAGGTTCGAAACCCACTTCGTCTCCGATCCACGCAAACGTTCTATCACTCTTCGACTTCGACGGCACCTTCCCTATAACTACAACCCCTGTCCGCTTCACTCGGCCGGAAGTTCACACACTACCTACGTTCCCCGAGCGTCGGAGCTCGTGGCCACAGCGGGACGGTCGCTCGACTACGCTCCCTCGCTCTTCCACCACCACCCGACCGCCGCTCTCGCACACACACACACTCTCCTTCTCTCCATCTCTCTTTCTCTCTGTCTCTCTTTCTCTCGGCCCTCATGGCCATCTCCTCACCCCTCTTCTCACCCTCTCCAGCGTTTCCACCACCGCCGTCTCCGTTCGCCCACCCTCTGCCCGTTCGCTTATCCTTGTCGCGCCAACAATCTCTGTCCTCCTCACCGATAACTTCGACCCCCTTCTACATATCGTTATCTCCCTCGCGACTATTTAACTATCACCAGACTGTCTCCTTTCGTTACACTGACGTGGTCTCCTCCGTTGAACGGAGTTTATCTCTCGCTCTCACGCTAACGGCACGGCAATCGTCTTCGTCGCGCAGAGCGAGCTTCGCTCGTTCTTTCCAGGAATCGCCGTCTCGCTCCTTCCATCGGTGTTCATCCCTCTCTGGTGTATTTCCCTCTTTGTCTCTTACAAGCGACACGACGACTGGTTCCTTCTTCGTCTGACCTTCCATTAGATGTCCCTTTCTACTGGATGAGCTTGCGCTCACTCGCACTCCTCTAGCAAGTCCCTCTCAGTCGCGCTTACGTATTAACCCCCATTCGGAGGACGCCAGGACCGGGTTTCTTTAAAGTGATACCCTAGGGTTATCTCGATAAGTATCTCAAGAATTTTTATCGTGTACTTCGACCCAAGATGATTTTATTTAACTTTTTTTTCGAATTTTGTATGAAAGGCATATATTTTACTGCCTTCACATAAGTTTATAGTATTAAACTGTTTTAAATTACACTATTAGATGTTAATTATATATTATAAAAATAATAATGCTAAAATAATAATATACATATCACTTATATATTTTAAATATTATTTTTATATTATAAAATTTAAATATCCAAATAAAATAAATAAAAAGAGATAAATTCTGAGAATATTTAATAACTAATTTTCAGTAATGTAACGCTGAAAAAGTTTAATAAATTGCGAACTAATAAATGTCACAATTAATTAACTAAAGTTGTTATATAAAGTTGGTAGATGTGCTAGATAAAAGTTTTCGTATGCCTAATCGAATAAGCGATATTATACTGCATGTAAATACTTTGGAAACGACTATATGTACCTAGAAACTATTTCTAATATACAGCAGCGGTTATGTTGACGTTTATCGTTTATGATGAAATCGACAACACAAATTAAAGAAGTTTGAATAATATTTAAACTAATATTATATCTTAATATTGAGAATATATGCGTTATTAAACTTGAAAAAGATAAATTAAACTCTAAAAATAGTTAGAATTGTTGATTTATAAATTGACGCGGTTCTTCAGTTTGTATGTATTCATTTAATTCGTAATTATGCTATAAAAAGAAACTACGTTACTTTGAATTAGAGATAATTTTACGTAAACAATTGACATTGTTCATATTGTTTGGTGTTTATGACACACAAAACGTGATAATAGAATATAATTATAAATCTTCTGAGGTTTGATTTTATTTTATACTTATATATCAAAAGATAAAAAAGTGTTTTTTTCGCGTTTCTCTCTAACGAGAGTTGCAAGAAGGTAAAAC
Organism: Temnothorax curvispinosus; assembly: GCF_003070985.1. Classification (NCBI taxonomy): domain Eukaryota; kingdom Metazoa; phylum Arthropoda; class Insecta; order Hymenoptera; family Formicidae; genus Temnothorax; species Temnothorax curvispinosus. Next base: position 105,936 of record NW_020221483.1, read on the forward strand.
AACGTAATCAAATTTATCTTATTTTTCACTATTTTAAAATGTCACAGGGACTATGTTCGAGTTGTAAATATTACATACGTTATATTTTCAGACATAAAAATATATATCCATAAATTATCAAAAGCCGAGTCAAAGAAATGAGCGTACTGCGAAAAATAATGAGATTTATTGAAAAATCAAAAAAGGAACGAGCTGTAATACATTTTTTCCATAGTTGCATAAAGGGATAGATAACTGCCTTTTGACGAGGGCTTTCTTCTGCTTAACCGATTATTCGAGTAAGATAAATAGCTATCAAGACAAAATATACTTTCGCTCAGCCGGTGGTACATGTGCTACCTTCCTCCACTAATCGTGTTAATTTCCATTTATCCGTTCGCAAGTTTAACTGGCGGGCTTTTTCGAAGCTTAGACCGCAAGCTCGTCGAGTACCACCAGGTGTCACCGTACGCGAGCACACCGGTGTGCGTGCCAATTCGCGAACGTGCGTGAGCTTTCGCTCTCGTTTGTGTGCGTCGAACCGATACCGCCGGGGGTTACTGGTGCATGCGCCCTCTCGCTTTTCAAGGGTAGGGATGAGCTTTTTCGCGTTGCACTCGCGTATGCAGCGAGCTTCGGGCCCCGACACCTCAACGGTAATAGAAATAGTCGTCTCGTACACGTGGATTCGTGACCGCGTTTATAGAATTCCAGGATACCGAAAAGATCAGGCAATCGTCAAAAATCAAAGAAATTCGTTGGAATTCGATGAGATGGAAGAGCGCCCCAGAAAAGAAAGGCGGTTCAACGCTCTCAATACTCGAGGAGCGTTAATTGGCCTTGCCGCGAATGAAACGAGGTAACGGCCTGGGCCGTGCCGCTGCTAAACGGTCACGATAAATTCCGGCGTACAGCGCTTCGTTATCTGATGACCGTTTTCTTGACGTCTCGTAGAAAGGTGACCGGAAGTCCACGCGCGTCGGCGGAAAGTCATCGTCCACCTAGCCATAATTCACTCGCGCGTGAGAACTTAATTAATTAGACGCGAAGCGAACCGCGTGATGAAGAGGTTTTCATGTCCTAAGTATATTGTTTATAACTGTTCGCCAAGAATTAATTTATTAATTCTTATTCAAAATATCTAAATTAAGAATTTATTTATTAACTCTTTTACTAATATTTATTATTAGAAGCTGTTAAGAGTGCTCATTAAGAATTAATAACTTTAATCAAATATAAATACTAAATTATACGATTTGAAATGATTGATACAGTCATCTTTTTAGAAATTAAAAAAGATTTCCTAAAAATAGTACAATAAAATCGTCTTTATTTAAAGCATTTGAAAGAGGATTTTGAGGTCATATTACTTCATGAACCATGTTGGACCACAACAAGGACTCTAAATATCCTCTGGTTGCCGTATTGTAAATGAGCTTTAGTTACGAATGTACTTTGCCATCTTCCATCAAAAGTTACTCGTAACTTTAGAACACATCAAGATATTATGCAAGCCGAGAGTTCACATGAGGTTGCTCCGATCAACTGCTCTGATCAACTTCCTTTCAATCGTGAATCTTTTGATGAGTTTCAAGAAAAACTCGGCTTTGACAAAGGGTCGATGAAAGTTTAAAAATTTGTAATATAGGATAAGTTTATAACTTGGTAATACAGGATTTGAAATATATATATTTAGAATGTAACTTTAATCCTGAACACAAGTGGTCGTACTGTTCTCTAATCCCGATTATTCCGATAACGCATTTACGTTATCCCCGAAAATTAAAGGATTATATATTCGGCGCCAAATGCGGGATATAAATCACCAAACTCCAACTCCCTCCCGTCTCCCTCTTGTTAGGCGAAATAACGGCATAACAGCTCCGTAAATTGCAACTTGTTATTACATCATTTGCAAAATAGAAAGCAATTGGATTCCCTGACCTAACGATGTAACAAAACACCGATTGATTTCGTTCTTTTATGCCCGTAGAACTAACTAAATGAATCAGCCCACTGTTTTTGGAGGCAACTCTCCCTCCTTACTCTTTCCTCTATCCCCGAATAACAAACACAAAGACATACGGAGGGAGAGAGAGAGAAAGAGAGAGAGAGAAAGAGAGAGGAAGAGAGAGAGAGAGAGAGAGAGAGAGAGAGAGAGAGAAAAAGAAAGCGCTCGCGATGGCCGCGCGATTCGACGTGTATAAAGGAATCGGCTTTAAATCTGCGGAGCCCGCGAACGAAGACGAGGGGATGAGCAGAGGACTGAAGAGGGAATAAAGGGAGATGGGATTGTCAGGGGTGGCAGCGGTAACGGCAGCGGCGGCAGTGGTAGCGGCAGAGAGTGCAGGGGCAGCGTTCTGGGTTTCTGGGTTCGTCCTCCGTCCCCTCGCTCTCGTCCGTCCTCGCAACCCACGGTCTCCTCCTCCTCCTCCTCCTCCTCCTTTCTCCTCTACCTCCTCTTCGACCCCACGAGGTTCGGAAAGGCTGCTGTGCGCGCGGCGCACGAATGTGGAACAGTAGGTCAGCGCACTCCGTGACCCCCGCCTGCCGCGGCCTACCCCTCCTCGGTGCATGCACCCTGATGCGATACGTACGACTAACCGGCCGAACCCTTCTTGTCCCAGTCCCCCCCCCCCGTACCGTCCCTACAACCGAGCGCTCTCGCGGCACCCTACTTCTTCCTCTTTGCTCCTCGCTTTCCCTCTTCCTCCTCTTCCACCTGCAATGGGCCCGCGTCTCATCCCGCGACCGATTGCGTTCTGTCGTAGGGGTGAGTTTACGCGATTCAGTTCCGATGAGAGCCTCCCGACCGAGCAGCCGAAAGCGAGAAAAAAGGTATAATATCCTGTACACAACGTTTTCCCCCGGGAAAACGATTACCCTCGCGATGAGCGACGAAGGGAAGCGGAAAATCAGTTTTCTGTTATCAGTTCCGTTATCGTAATGTTTGCCAACTACCATTCATAAAATTCGTGATGATTATCACTGAAAGCGAGAGAAATTCTGCACAGGGCATTTCTTAAGAGAGATGATCATGCGACGATTGGAGTGGAGATAGTTCTATTAATATAGAATATAGCTTTACACTATTTGCAAATTACTCTTTACAGTAGTCACTCTTGATAAATCACCTAATGAAAGCGAAGGAAGATAAATCTTGTGTAAATAATTGTCCATGTTGAACGACAAAAGATATGGAACGATTGCTATCTCTTACAATTATTTGACTCTGAATCTCTGGTCTACATAGCGATAATATCATAAGTAAACGGCGGATTTTTATGTAAATATATATTTTTATAAAAAAAAAACAAATAAAAGATATTAAAATTAAATATTTTAAATAAAAGAAATTGCAGATCACGTTTGATGAGATATATTCCAATCTTAATCCTACTTTTCCACCCATCTACTTCTTATCAAAATATATATTTCCCTAAACATTCGCACACTGATTACGATAAGCAGTCGAGCTTAATTCTCTCGCTTCTCTGGATATTTTCTTGAATGTTTACTTTCATGTTGTTTGTATCAAGTTGACATCCTAAGATAAGATAAGCGAAATTCTGAAGTATTTACGTTTCTTCGTAATTATATATCTATATCTCGATTCACTTTTCCTCTCTCTTGTAGATAATAATTAAACTCTGAATATTATTAAACCATGATATTATAAATAAACTATTTTCTTACAGTATTTCATAGAAATTTCTTCTTATTCTTTCTATATTTACTCTCATTTTTCGCTCATCTTCATTATTCGATCACGACAAGCGCTAAATCGTTTCGAGACCATCGGTAATTCTTCTCTCTCACGAGACTCATCTCTCCTCTCAGCGAAACCGAAACTGTCGCGTTGATACCAAGAGTTACGAGGTATCCGCCAATGTGAGGATTCGGCATCCTCGCCACGTACTTTAAAGGTTCATTCGCGGAAAATCGATTTGCCGGGCCGCATTCCTCTGGAGGAAAATATTACCCGCGCGCCGTCTCTTCTCCCCGTCTAATGCGCACGCTCGTCAGATTTTACGTTCCAGTAAACGCGAGATTATTGTCTGCTTTCCGCACGCACGCGCTATTATTTACCGCCGACAACGGATCGTCGACAACCACAAATGTACCGACAATTTTCAGCCATTGTACAAACGTAGCGAGCGCGATATTCAAGCGAGGAAGATTTCAATTACTTTAAGTACCAAAATAAACGTCTCGTAGAATTGCGACGACTTATTCCGCACTTTTACGAATTTCTGATATATTTGTCGTGTAAGATATTGATAACAGTCAATTTATTTAGATAAAACAGATCTAATTTCAAGATAAAATTATATTGCAGCATTACTTCCTATTACGAATAAGTTATCGGACAACAAATCGAGTAAGCTTTTAACAAATACTTGCGCTCGAGCCTAGAATGTAAACTTTCGCTCGACTTCGCTCGACTTCGTCGTGGAAACGGGGTCCACGTCAACGTGCCCCCGCATGTTGGAATCGATGGTGTTTGGCACGCCAGACGTTTATTTTCATGATCGGTCAAGCTTCAATCTCGATCGAAGACTATTCAAGTTTTCCGACTACCTAATAATTCTATTTCGTAAAAATAAGTGTCGCGAGTTGCATGACAATTATAAAAAAAATACAAACGTATTTACAATTTTCAATTATGTGACTTGGTCAACATAATTTTCCCAAAAGTATTACAAGAATGTCGATTATGTTCGCTGCAATAATAAAAACTATTTGGAATATTGAAGATTATCATTATGTCAGAATATTTTTATAATCCTTATTTTTATTTAAAAAGCTCGTTTAATTTCCGTATTTTAATATCTTCTCTTTTTCGTTCGTTTTCAAATCTTTTCTGGGCGCCCCATTTCTACAAAGTTTCTTCTCAATTTTCTTTCGCGCCATTATATCATCCAATCTTTACTTGCTTCCTATTTCGCCATTTAAACACAATTTCACGCCGAGGCTTCCGCTTTAATTCCACGCAATCTACACTCTCCTTGCTCTTCGCGATATTCTAATTTTCCTTCTCCTCGCTGGCATACCTTTTTCTTTGACCTGTTCTTTTAAATATTTCAACGCTCCGTTACTTTCGGTTATATGTACCTCAAATACCATATCTCAATTCCTGTATCCTGTCCATTCTATTCTGCTATACTGCGCCTCTCGATGTTCTGCATCCTAGTCCATTTCTCATGTCTATCTATCTCTTCCCACTTGTTTTTAAATTTTGATTGAATAACAATCGACCCATATATCACTACTCTCTCGTACATTCTCAATTTCTTGTCCTACACATTCGTGTCGATTCCGATTTATACGTCGTTTGTAACAGAGATAACAATGCATGATGTGTTACTGGGGTATAGCGTAACGAAAAACATTTTACTCCCAACCATTTCACGCTACAACAAAAATAATAACCCAGCAACATTAAATAGCGTAACATCTTATGCTATATGTATGCTGCTTGATATATTATCATCTACGACTCGTCTCGGTACTCGTTTTCCCATCAAAAATTTTTTTCAAGATTTTATATAACGATAATCTTTTTTCTGATCAGCCCGATGTTTACACAAGTTCCTCTCTTTAAATCCGTTCAAATCCGTTGAATCATGCATCTCCCAGAAAGATCCGCGGGATTCTTCTTCCGAGAAAGTGTGTTTCGACACGCACCACATCTATAGCTATCAAAGATGGGAATCCACGGGAAACTGAACCGACATACACGTTTTCACGTCGAAACATGACGTCAACCAGTCGACGACGATCGATGCTATCAGTCCGATTGATATCTCTGAAAAAAAAGAGAAAGCGAGGAGCCGCTACACTCGCACATTCGCGCTCATCGATCTGTTTTTCCATCGTGCCGTGAAGAAAAACCCTCCTTATTAATATCCGTGTACTATTTTTAATCCGATATTATTAACCGCCGCCGTTACCACCCTACCGAGCACGTGACGTGCGCTAATATATATAGAAAAAAATCGTCGATGCTAAACCTCGCGCATCGGAGAAACAAAATTCCATCATAATACTGGTTGGTGGGACTCTCGTTATAACGGGTTTATATGAAGTATAATAATTTTTTTGTAATAAACGCTATATACTCAGGGATAATCAAAAAGTTGCTGAAACTATTGAAGCAGAATTTTCGGCCTTTCCGTATAAAATTTATTTCCACATGTTCATAAATGTGTATTCCTTTTATTTTATTTCTACATATTCATAAATGTGTATTTGCATTATGTGTTAATAAAAATGATGAAATTTTTCTATAGAGCGTTTAATTTATCTTGCTTTGTCCACTTATTACAAAATAACAGCTATTTAATTTTCGATTATAACCCAGTATTACATAACATATAACTCATATCTTCCTGATATAAAAAACGCTTCCGTAATATTACAAAATTATATTTAATATAATTTCGATATATTTAAATAAAATAAAATTTAATATAAAATTTTAACAAACACCATTACAAATGTAGAATAAAATACTCTTGTGAACATATGAAATAACTTCGTTATAACAAGATTGCATCCAGGATTATTGTCCACAGCGATATACACTTGTGATTTGACGTAACGAGATTTCAATACAAACTCGATTTGAAACTTCGAATCGGGACAAAAGGTTCTTTCTTTTTACTCAGACTCGCAGTTCAGTTACAGATAGTTATCTATGTAATATGTGACTTGCGATTGGCTATAATAGTCTTTAACAAACAACATTACTGCTCCTTCTTCTTCTTCTTAAAGACGCGCACGTCTCGCTTTTGTTAGAAGCAAATTAATAATTCTGTGCACAATTTAATTTGCGATGTAACGTAAAATTTCAGATATTTGTCCTCCTCTCAAGCTCAAAAGATAGCATAACCAAGTAACAAAGATTCGCATTACATACTTTTATATACCAAACCGCGTTGTATTCTTAAAACAAGAAAAATTTCCAAGCGGTCTCTCCTCAGACGTAGCATCCTTTTACCTTTGAAAGTTTGCGGAACGCCCTTCGCCCCGTGTAAAACAATTTCCATCGTCCCTTTTCGGAGGATTTCCGACCGGACGCACGTAAAGGCAAAAACGACAGTCGGAAAAAGACAAAAAGGGACAAAAATTGAGAATCGAAAGGCAACGATCACGACAATGACGGCTGTCACGAATGCCTCGGCATTCGACCTGCAGGTGCAGAAAACTTGACCGAGTTTTCGAACCGTACGCGGCGCAGGACGACCCAGATTTCGTCCATCGCTTTCCCTCCACTGCTTATACTCTCTCTTTTTCACTCTCCCATCATTCGCATCCCCGGCCTGAAAGCCTCCCTGCGTTTTCTCTTTGTCTCGTTCTTTCTCTTTCTATGTCGGTGGCTACCCTCCTATTACCTACAAACCCTCATGCAACAGTGCCGTTTGCGTGGGGGATGAACCTCCTCTGGGTGACATTTCGGATCACGCAAAGGTACCATTGCGTTTTGTTGATTCGGTCGGGCTCGAATAAAATATAGATAAAAGTCTCAAAAAACATGATATTCGCTGTAAATAATTCATGTTGCAAAAAAAATGATACTTGCGCATTATAATTCGTCTAAGCAACAATTGTATTTCTTTAAATCACGCTACATAATTAAGTAGTAAAGTTCCAAAAATTATTGCACGTTTTATTATTATATAGCAAATATTAATTGTTTTTTTCCATCAAAAATATCAAATGTCAAAGATAAATTAGCAGACCAAAAAGATATTGCCAGCTTATTTTTAAACTCGTAAATGTTAATTGATGTCGTTGATTGCGGAATTCCCGAGAATTAGTACTCTCGTTAATTACACAGTTCGTTTCGCAAACGTTGCGTGTCGTTACGTTCGCCCAGAGTCGAAAAAACATGAGAGTCCTGAGAAACGAAATATTCGAATCAGCAATTAGGGTTTTCCGCCAAGCTAATTCGCGATTAATGCCAACGCGTTAACACTAACGAATTAACTTCGATCACTTGTTATATTCACGCCATTGATGTCAGCGTAGCTTTTAATAACTCGCCCTCAACTCGCCGTTGTTAAATGCACTTGGTCTCTTTTACGAACAGCTATCATTCGCCCAGCTTCTATCAACCCCATAGTGTCGCGCGTCAAGGGTGAATACTACCGACGCGAATATTGTTGAACGCGAGAGTATCGATAACGAAGTTCCGCGTGCTCGTGAGAACGCTCGGAATATTAATCTCCTTTTTGTACAATTGCGTCGCTCCTTTCATTTATCGTCGAAAAGCAACACAATATTTATTAATAGCATGCGACGAGATAATTGTGAAAGAAATCACAAGGTGAAATCAAGAAAAAGAATATAGGATTAACCAATAATTATGATTAAACGTAATTAATTACCGCTAATTAACTACCGAAAATAAAAATCACATAAACACCTAAAAATATGTCTTCGATTAACTGTGATTAAATTAAAGTTATCTTCATTACTGATGTTTCCAAAAATTCCTTCGAATTATCTACAGATACCGCGAATATCTCTGACGAAAATATCTAGAGATATATATCATGCATGTGATTAGCAGTAACTATTTCTCGGCGGTGTTCTATACCTATAATTATCCGCACATTTATTGCCACAAATTTTTACAGAGAATACCTGCAATTTTCAGAAAGCTTCCCTCGATGATGATTCTCTTCAATTATTTGGATACCGTTATGGATTCTCTTCAGACACCGCGACAATCAAGATATCCGATATTGTCACGTGTATTTTCGTTATTCGCGTTATCAGACGCGGTAGTAAATAAACCGCGAGGCGTAAATTGAGCGACGCAAATTGATTAATTCGTCGCCGAGTATCTCGATGTTTACGGGAGTATCGATTGCTAATGGCTGTTTGCCTGGATTTCAAGCTCTCATGCGGTAGCAACTTCTCTCAATAATACACCTCCGTATAAAGTCCGTATAAGTCAGTCTGAACGGCGCGAGGATGGACTTCTCCCCTCGTGGATTCCAATGGAACCGGAAATGGCGCGCTTATCTCCCAAGGGTACCGAATCCAATTTATTTCAGGAGAGATGACTGCGGCGGCGTGTGCGTGCACGCAGAGAATCCATAGGGCGTCGGTCATGCGTACAGCAAAATATTACACATGCGCGGCGTTACGCGTTTTATTTTTGCCCTTTCTAGAAAATAGAGTAGTGCGTTGGTATCCGGTATACCGTTCGCGAATAAACCATACTCGAATGTCGAAAGTTTAACTGAAAGGTGATACATATATATATATATACACACATATATGTTCTAGCTAAAAAGGAAAACCAAAACAGTGTGCATGCAAAAATGCGTGTATAATACGAGAGAGATCCGCAAGAAATTTGCAAAAATATTTTTATGAAATCGCGACGCTGATAAAATCTGCTGAAGAAACAGAAAGATCGAATGCACTGTTGATAAAATCAGATTGACCTATTTCCTCAGAAAACATTATTCCAAAGTAGAAGATCAAATCGCGGCAATTAAATATAATGCAAGACAGCTCGGACATAAAAAGAGCAGTTCGGGATGTTAAATTCTTTGACCGATTTTTAAAATCGAACCACTAACATCAATATCTTTCCAATTAAATCCGGCATGAAAATATCTATTAAAATAAAATCTATTTAAAACCGAGCAAGGAATTAGATTTTGTCGACTATTTGGATCAATTATTATAGAATTAAATTATTATGGACTATTAAATAAATAAAGCATTTTAACATTATTATTTAGCGGCATTTGCATTATTATTCCAAGACATCTGCAAATAAAGTGAGTTGCGGTAAGTCTAGCGCACCCTGTATATAATATGATTATCAGCATCGGTATCGCGTGACGTCGCTCTCTTGGCCAGGAATTATTACTCCAATTATCTTAATTACCGCGGTTCCTGCACTTTTTCGTATACGAAGGTAAAATCAGAGCAGTAACTGGAGATTGAGAACGAAATGGAGGGAAAAAAGGGGTAGGTTAGACAATTCTCGTTTTTGCTATCTGTCAACCGGAGCAATGCTGAGTTCACGGGAACTTCACGAGGAGTAACGATATATACGCCCGAAGAAGAGAGAATAATGTATTGATATCAGCATCGAATAATATATCAACGACTGTGAATATTTATATTTTATATATAGGTAACAAAGTCAAGTACTAAAATTGTGAAAAATCGATAAATCGGAAAATTAAAAGCCGCACTAGCTTCGTATCGTGATATAAATCGTAAAATAGAAAACCAAGTATCATTATTGACACGATTTCGTAAAATACAATACTTCGCACTTTTATATTTGCATCAAGCTCATTATTTATGTACTTCTGTAATCAATAGATATAAATATCATCTGCCTTAAGCGTCAGCAAGATAATGCTATTCAACGATTACTGCATTGTTTATTGTCTATTGATACTATTTTGTTCTCATCTGTCCGACCTAGAGAGAAGAAGAGGCGCTCCCGAGAGAATTGCGCACGGGGAATCGGCCGATCGATTATTTAGAATTACCACGTTCGCGAAGAATATCGCGTTATTACGCCATTACCTCGACGTTACAAAGAGACTAATAATGTACGCGGCAATTAATGCACGGAATTAATATAGTACCCCACTTATATCCGCTGAGTAATTAATAACGTCTTCATATTATTGATATAATATCAATCATGGCAGAGTTACCTATAATCTTCCATCATTCGCTTACACATCTATTAATTAATGCAATTAATGACAATTATTATCAATAATAACAATTATTACTATCAGTATATAGTAAGGATTGCATAAAATGTTTTAATAAATCTCTCGAAGTCATAATAAAGAAGATTAGCAAAGAAGATTTATCTTTATACATATCATGAGTGATAATGCAGTTTTTATACGATCCATACTATTTTCTATTATCTATTTAACTAAAATTTTGATTTTTTGCAATTATGACACATTTTGGAAATACGGTTCGCAATTCCAAGTACACATTTCATTAAGAAGGGGGATATGACTTGCGGTGGAAAGGGAGTGACCTGATATCTAAGTCATTAGGCGCGGAAGGGTTAAGGGCCGCCTCATCGCGACTGCATTGTTCATTCTGAATCTCTTCCTCGTTCCCCATTTTCATCCTTCTTCCCATTTAGATCGTATCTCGACGAGACAATAAACGCAACGAACTGTACCGCACTCGTAATTAAAGCGAACGGACCTGCACTCTTCAATAAAACCGCCGATTAAAAATAGATTTAAGCAGATTTACTATCTTAAATAGAAAATGAAGAGTACAATGATATATCAAATATACTAAATTTGTGAAATATGGATATACATACTTTGCTTCGTTTGAAAGTATAAAAAAAACTGTATGTTTAATATATAATATATATATACCATATATATATATATATACACACACACACATCTTTATTTCAGCTATACGCCAAGAAAGGACTTCGTTTACAATTCTTACTTAAAACACGCATCCATCCACACCTCAACCATCTTTCTTCTTTACATACCCGCCGCTATACAATTTTTATTTACAACCGCTCTAGCTGTTTCCATTACTGTTTCCCTACTCACGCTCCTTCCTAACTTATCTCTTCCTCTTTTTTCTTTTCCTTTATCCCATCTTTTTTATAGCAATGTTTAATATTAACTGTATGTTTAATATTATACTCAATAAATATTCTCCAGCGTAAAAATTACTGTAATTGACGATCACGGTCGGTCTCGCTCCGCGTGTACTTGACGCGAGACACTACCGTGTCTCTTGATTTCCATTACTCTAATAACCATCCGAGTTCCGAGTTGCTTTAACCAAAATAATAAATAAAAATAAACTACCTCGTGACAGAATAATTTTATTTACATTAATTGAAGGTACGGAGGACATGGGAATATGACTTTATCTAAAAAGTCATCCGCGATAATATTCCCACAGGACTATTTTCAAACGAGACCTGATCGTAGAAGGTTTGAAAGAAGATTAAAAAGAACAACAAAAAGCTGAAAGACGATCGATTGACAGGGATTAGGCGGAATATGGGACGTCGAACTCTCGACTATCTACTGCCATTCTCCCTCGCCACTCTCATTCCTCAGCCATTCCCATCCAATCAAACCGCTGACAGGTAGGTCGGTGTCGTGGAGATTGAAGATAAGTTGTCGCACAGTAGGACGACTTTGGATAATTTTACATCACATCCACGCGCGGATAAAAAAGCGTGATTTTTTTTATACGTTCGCTTAGCTCTACGCCTTTAACCCTTCCGCCGCCAAAGGCGAAGTAATGAGATTACTCCACAAAGCAGAATTAAGGGGACCAGAAGCCTTTGAAGAGCAAAAAAACTAACGTTCAGAGACTGATGTTCAAAGGTGGATCGCGAAAGTGTGACAAAGGGATCGAATGACGACTTTAGTAAACGCCTTCCAAATATATGGGACACAAGAAATTTGAATGGGAAATTTGGAATGGAAAAAAGAAAACAAAATTGTGACATATCATATCAATCATAGATATAACGTGTAACAATTTTTTCAACAAAAACAAATAAATGTAAAATAAATCAAGCTTTCCAAATCTTTTACTAGAAAAATATAAGAAGAGATGTATGCCGGCGGTTTTATAACACCTAGATACATCTGTGAGACGTAGTTGTATCTGTAGAATACCTTTGTTTTCTGGCTACGTTGCATCTCGGCGGAAGGGAAAACCAAGCAGGAAACGCGAAAACAGAAAATGCAAACAAACTATTTTCCTTCTGCCGGGAATCAAAGCGGAAGAATTGCAGCATCGTGGTTGCACGACGTGATGTTTAACTTATATTAAACGGCTACACTTAATTCACGCGTCAAGTACGACGGCACTTCTAGGGAATCCTCGCGTTACAAGGTAAATAAAAAACATGAACAAAAAGTTTCACGCTTGTTCAAGAAGATTACTGCAACAGTAACCTCTTTGTTGCAATTTGTCTGAAGCAGAAGAATTTTCTAAACGAAAAACTTCCCTTTCCAATTGTAAGTAAGGAACGAATTGTCATGATTAATCTTTTAGAACATAATGCAAGGTAAAATAATAAAATACATAGCCTGTGTATATTGTAAATTCAATGAAAAGTTATCATAACGTAATCAATTATCGAAAACGATACTCAGGCAAGCATTGCTTTCTTCCGCGTTTCTTTTGAATACGTTCGACGTTCTTGAGAAAGAACGGGTCCAAACAGAAACAAAATGGCAGATTTCCCTTTGCGAAAGTTTTCTTTAATAATACGCTGAGCTTCCTATGTTGAATGATCGCTCGCAATTGTCATTTGAAATAACTTGAAGCAAAGCAGGCCAATATACAGACAAGTATAATTAATTTAACCCGATATATCACGAAATAACTCGAAATATCTTAATAAATCACGAAGAGGTGATTCACGATAAATAAGCGATATATTCGTTAGTTAACAATTGATCCCGCTTCGATCGGCGCGATTCGCTGAAGAAAAGAACATAAAGAATAGTGGGCTTCTGCTTTTAACCCTCTCGTATCGAAAATACTGTAGTTTCTTTCTAAAGTAAATACACATAGGTAATTAAAGCATATCATAGTCAACTAAATTAAAGTAAGATAAAGTTCTCAGTCTTCTTATTTTTTACTAGCAAATAAATTCAATCATTATTAATTTCAACATTCGATTTTTATCATACCCAATTATTCGTTCTTCATTCAGAAAAATAAAAAGTTCTTATCATCTTCATTATTTCTATAAAATAAAAAAGGTTTACTTTTGTATAAAGAGTTGATATTTTCCAGTTCGCTTTGTTTCTTATCGTTATCATATTAATTGTTGTCGTTGTCACCGGTCTAACTCGATTTCGACGATATCTTGCAAATTGAAATAACTATTGCGTGTAACAAGAAAGACATGTCTATCCTTGCTACGAGTTCATCCATCCCCCTCGTCGAACTTACGTTAAAGGTCGAAAGTCACCGCGTATTACGCGGGGATAACGTACGGCAGATAGGTATGCTATGTATGTGCTGTATCTGGCTACTAGTTAGCTCAAATGTAACGTCATTTCAGAAGCATGCCAATGACATCAACGACGCTATTGGCATCGATGGTATTTCAACCATCGCTGTTTGGAATCCAAACAAAAATCCCGGATAACGGCTATTACAGCTGGCATTACACGGCTCTCTTAACATTTCACATACGTTAATTAATGATTATTTTAGATATATATTATTTACGGTACTCTTCTGCGGAGATACGTAATATGGAAACAATTTCATTAACAATCGAGATTAATTAATTTTCTCAATTAATTAATTATAAATCGAATTATGTACACTGAGTACTAAAAATATTTTCTTAACGTTTTAAAATTGTGCGCGACTCTCGTTATTTTCTTTTTGTAATTTTTTAGCAGCACTTATATTTCCTTCCTAGTTTTATGACCCAACTTTAGTTAAGTTCACACTCCTCGCTTCCGAAACTTTCTTGCTTGTTGTTCAAGCGTGCGCTCCGCTTTCCGGTAAGATACCGACTAAAATTTGTAATTAATTACATTAAAAATAACGAAAAGTTGAACGAGAGCAAACATACGTCGGAATGGATTCCGTTCATCCTTAGGCCCATGTGCCTGATTTGAAACAATAGATGAAACGAGTCGTCGGTTTTACCAGGAAATTTTCATTGTATCGGCGCAATTTGGTCTCGTTGCTTCACGCTTTTCCAATAGACTCGACTCGACGGGGGGATCGATTTCTCTCGATATAGCAGAGCGACGATGACGGTGACGAAAACAACGTCGTTGGCCTGCGGCTTTCGTCATTCGCCGGGGTAGCCCGCTGTAACGTCGCATCCGCGCGATTATATTGTACAACACAGGGGTGGAGAATTTTAATCGAATCACACGATCGGTCTATCAAAGAGCGGCACCGCGATAACGTCACGTCCGTATCAGCCAATGAGGATCGACCTAGAAATCATAACGCGTCCTCATAAACGTGCCATGGGCTTTCTATGGCTAAAAACCAGTCGGCTGTCCACGAGGGACTGCACGGAAGATAATTCGGTATCGCGGGTAGATTTTGTCAAGTGACTACCTTTGACGCCCCTTCGGCTACAATTAAACGACAGATTTATTTAGAGCCTAAAATTGTATCTTCTATCAAATTTTTGAGAATTAAAAATTCTCCAGTCCATTTAATTTACTAAAAATAAAAACCATTAATTAATGAGTTCAATTGAAATTCGTTAATTCTGCTAACGGAGAGATTTTATCGGTTAACTATTTTAGGATGCAACTGAATTTTTTCTCATCTTTCTACTTAAATTTAATCACGTATTTTCTCTTCCATGCACGATCTTTCAAACGGCGTTAAATTCATTAGTCTTCTTTTTCGTTAGAAGTATGCAGATAATTTATTTAAGGCGGATACGCTATTATATTGTATACGTGTTTACGAGATATAAGAGCGAAGGAATTACGATTTAATGGAACCTGATGTGAAAAGCTCCAGCCCTAGAAAGATATCCAGCTGAGCAGACGACGTAGAAAAGCCCAGCAATATGCGAAAGCACGTGCCTTTTCTATCTATAACAATAATTTCATTTCCTTCGATCGCGAAGACCCTATATCACCGTCTGTCAACAAACAGACAAACGTCCTAACTCAATAGGGCTGTCAACATGAAAGAGCCGAATTTATTTTGGTATATTACACCCTCTTTAATAGCAATCTTCAACGAAACGACACTTTTCTTTCCTAATTCTAGAAAAATATATTAGTATATTGTATTGCAAAGATTTCTTTGATATTCATTTCAAGATTCTGACAAAATTCAGACACGCTTACAATAACTCAAATTCCACAAACTGTACATCCATCTCATACCTGCCTAAGTCATCTCTCATACTATCTTATACTTCTTATCTCGGACTTCATATATATCAATTCGAGAAGGCCCCTTAAAACCAGATAAGCCGAGCGATCGTTGAGGGAGAATATACCGAGCGGAAATAAAGTCCGTCGAAGTTCGCCGCGCGCGCGGTCAGTCCTTTCCTGGCGGAAAGTCCGGCGCGGGAGAAGGAATATAAATCCACGGGAGAATCGGAAGGAAGTATCGCCGAGGAAATTTACGTTTGCCGGACGTTTGCTCCATCGATCTGCAAAACAACCCGGGCAATGCTCCGCGCGATCCGCTGATGTCGTGTATAACGACTTTATCGGCATGCCGATAATGTGTCAGAATTGCGACGGATCACGACGAGCGTATATACACACGAAGCTTCGTAAGTCAAGCCATTCGAACCTCATTAGACCTGTTCATCCGTTGGTCTTCGATACAGCGAGTTGAACGAAAAGGTCCGATTTTTCTTTGGGCATTAAAATTCACGATCCTCTCCATATATGGCTATAGCCATCACCTGATTCATTATATACTTTAAGCTTTATTTAGATTTCATTTTCGTCCAGTTACTCCTATCCAATTATTGTGCCTTTTTTTGAGACGCGAATTTTTCTTAACTCAATTTAATCCTCATCTTTATTTACCTTATACACACATACACCGTTAGACGCGCGCGCGTAACAGGAATTAAAAATATTTTTGAAGGCATATTACGTAATATAAATTTTTGAAATAATTCCTTTTAAGTTATTTTTGTAATTTAATTAAGATATATGACGCCGTTCCAGCTATCATTGACTTACCGTGATGAGATTTTCTTATTGCTTGCGACGTGAAGCTAGGTATATACAATAGCAAAGGCAAATGGATTTATGTCTCCTTACGAGAAGGATAGAACAATAAGGTTTCCACGTCGTACAATCTCTTTCTTGATCGGCCGCCCGAGAATTAATTTATTTCCTTCACATATCCAAAGGTGACATTTATGACGCAATCCACGCTCTCTTTACAGATAATCGAATTTACTTAAACCAAAAATGTGTGTGAAAAATTATAATTTATTTTTAAATATAATTTACATGTAATTATGAAATAATTACAGCATAGCTATAAATGTGGTGATATTTCCTAACGTTATATTTAACAAGACGCGACGGTATTTCGAAATAAGCGGCTTCCGAGCAATCTCCGCAACGTGTAAATTAATGAGAAAGATATAAGCGAGTGTGTTAAAGCGAGGCAATCGAGCGCTGTTAAAAGCCTTTGATTGAGACGTATTAACGGGAGGCGTATTTAACGGCGCGAATCTTTGGACGAAGTATATTCTTCGCAGCCGCGTTAACGGTTTCCGACGGTCGTCCCCGTAAATTTCCGAGCGACATATCGTGATCCGGAAGGTTGGCGAAATAAAAGAGAGGCGACCGAGACACCCAGAACCACCCGGAACCACCCGGACACGCCGTTACGCGGGGGCGTTTTATTACAAAATATTATTCCTGAGAGAACGCGAGGGAGTAATGGCGGCAGTCGCCGGGGTTTACTGACCCGGCAGGCGGGCGACGATGTCGCCGCTCCGTTTTCATCGAGTGTAAGCCGAGAATGTCCCTGCCGTCTTGTAAATTTCACGCGCACACCGGAGTTTCGCTTTATCGTTCCGATAGGAGTTTGCTTATGCAGACAAGAAAACAACAAGGAAAGGTTACGTCTCAATTGTAGGTATTTTGAAAAACGAGAGGAAATGCAATACTTCATTCAAAATAAAACAATTACTTTACATATGATATAAGATAACTGATTATTTAAGAAATCGTAACGTAAAGAAATAAATATTAAAACCATATTTTATTTGTAAAAAAAGGTTTTTTCACGTAAATAAAGCGTAAAATAAAGATTGTATATGTTTGACCATATTGTTGTCCTTACTTTAAAGAAATGCTAGAATATATAAGCCTTAAAATATTACATAAGACTTAATATTTTAAAAATATATATCGACGCGCCTTGGGGGATGCCGAGGGGTTCGCGTGAACTATGCGTGCGTGCGAAGGGAAAATAAAAGGTCCGTCGGTTAATGGCAATCTAATTTTCGTAAATATCAGGGAAATGTCAGCATGGTGACGTGTGGGCCGTTATAGTAGTTACCGCCCTGCTAAGTCAGTCCTGCCACGGGCGATAATCTCTAATTATTTAAAAAAACTTTTTCCCCCCTGCAACTTTTTTACATCGTATAAAATTCCTCAAGTTTTCCAGGTTAGTTAATGTAAAGTTCTTCGCGTTCTCTGACCTTTTCAGAAATTTCGAAGGGATGATAATAATTGTAAGCTCGGTGAAGTCTGATAAACTCAAAACCAAACAAGAGCAGAAGTGAATCTTAAGCTTAATAGCGGTATTAACTTAAAATTAAAGACAATCGTAAAACTCGAAAGATTTATCAAGAGCCTCTGACCTTTTATCGTAAAACAAAAAATTTTCTGAATTTTCTTCTAGAAAAACGAAAATTCTGTAACCAAGCCTTTTCAACGCGTGCACAAACGTTTTACATTAATGGCGTAACAACAGGTGTTACACGTATTTGTCTTTGACGCTTTATCGCATAATTAGAACCACTGCGACTGCATCATTAGTCCAGTCTTTCCATGATGGAATTATTCTTTAAAAAAAATAGCCGTTATTCAATAATATAGGCATCATTCTCTATTTTAATTTCAAAAGATTACTTTTGAATTATTGAATGAAAATGAAAATTATCTCTTTGAGAAATCGATTTTTTCAGTTAACGACAATAAAATGTTCGAATAAAAAAAATTCTCAAAAAAAGATTTTAAAAAATCATAAGATTATTATCTTTTATTAAAAATTAAAATGTTACCATTCTTGGTTCACAATCAATAGTCGCAAAACCGAAGTCAGAAATCTTCCAAAATATCTCTCTACTTGCGCGAAACTCCAATCTCTTTTTCAAGAAACGAATACACGATGTTGAAAATATTTAATTTCCAATTTCGAACTTAATTCGGATAGAAGATCAAAAAACCATAAGCGGCAGACTGGCAACACATTATTTCCCATGCGCATCGGCTTCCTCCTGCGCTGAGAATAACTCAAAAATGAGTGACGTCAGACGATAAAACGGAAGGCGCGTGGGCCGATTTCCACATACGTGATTTTTCCGCAGGTCTGCCCCTGTCCCGTGAGTTAACAAGAAAGCCTTGGGAAAGAGAGACGCGGACATCGTCCGATCGACGGCGACGATGGTGACTTTGACGATGGGTAAACCTCAGTATTTATCCCGTATAATTTACAATTTTATTCCCGCTATAAAGAGGAAAAATTATCGCTCGACTAAAGTTAGGAAAAACGATACTCGTCGCCGAGACGTCGCGCCGACGTTAATCGCCGGATTAAACCCTTTAAATTGCTACAATGTCGCGGCGTGGCAATGTCTCGATAGGTTGGCGCAAAAAAAGGATTCTTGAACAAATGAGGGTAAGCGCATAAAATATCTCTACATCGCGGTTAAAATTCTTAGCCCGTATGCAAACGTAACTTAGAATCAGACAACCGCATTCAGCAATAAATATTAATTATCAATGTAACAGGATGATATAAACTTTATCTCGCGTTTCTATCGCGCGCGCATAGTTATAAAATTTATACATAAATTTTATAATATATACTACAATTTTCAATTGTAGGATTAGGCAGACAGCAACATTTGATTAAAAATACGAAATCATCGATACTGATGTACCATTAAATAATGCACATTCCATGACTGACTAATAAAGACCTTTACTACTGCTGTCTGCAACAGTAAATTTTCGAAACTTATAGGCATATGCCCTAAAATCGTCAAGGAAGAAAGATATAAGTCTGTGTGTGTGTGTGCGTGCGTGCGTGCGTGAAATGAGGGCTCGACTGGGAAACTTGGACTGCGGATCGGCAAATCCGCGAGCGAGTCGACTCAGTGTGAAGCATCTCGTATTTCCACATTCCCGAGAAGAAAATGCGCTGAGAAAAGACGTCAGCTTGGCGGCGCCAACGACGCGAGTGGCTTTTCGCACGTATACCTATGTGTTTTTCCGCGGTTTTCCTGCGTGTCTCGTGGGGATTGTCCGATCCTCGGAGAGCTAGAAGCTTTCTATCCTTCATCCCCATATACATCACTTTCTCCGCTCGATTGTCTCACGTCTCCCCCTTCGTCCCTCTTGCTTGGGAGAGAATAAAGAAGGCGCAATATGAGATATAAAGACAAATGAATTGATGGAGCTTAAGGAAGACAAAGAGATAGAGCAAACTGCCGGTTGCCACATATGGAAGAGAACATAGAAAAAGATTGCGGGTATTGGAAAGAAAGATAGGACGATAACGAGGAAGAAATAGAGAATAAAGAGGAGAAACCAGCAGAAAGAAAGTAAAAAAGAGAGAGAAAAAGAGAGAGAAATGGAAAGAAAAGGAGAGGAAATAGAAAAGCGCATGAGGGAAAAGGAGAGAAAGTGAAAAAGTATGAGAGAGAAAATAAACAGGAGAAGGTAAAGGAAAGTAAGCGAGAGAGAGAGAGGAAAGGTAACGGCGAGAGAGAAAAGGCGCGAGAGTTACGAAGAGCAACTGAGGGCGAGGGAGAAGCAGAGCGAGAAAGAGAGAGAGAGAGAGGAGCAGAGGGTAATAGAGGCTGGGCAAGGGAGAGAGAAAGAGAGGTGGCACGCGCAATGCGGGTATTGATTCACGGCGGCGGCAGCCGGCAGCCAGCCTGAAACACACGACCGCGCTGAGTCGACTCGACTCCGCGACTCGATTCACCGTCGAGACAAGGAGGGATCAAGTCACAAGCCAGCAAGAAGATAGAAGAGAGGAAGAGAAGAGGAAGCGAGAGAGCACGTCGTCGAGTCGATCGGTTCGACTTCCCAAATCGTTCATCGTTAGAACCGCTACGAATATCTTTAAAGAACCCACTGTCTCGATTCCTCGGTATCGAGAGCTCGCACGAGACGAATACAGAATCTCCGCAAGAAACATCCTTGCCTAAGTTCGATAATTACAGATACAAAGACAGATACACTGTATACAAATAAGCTTATTGTGCAAGGAAAAAGTCCTGATGCACTCCTCGCGAAAATATTATCACAGCATATAATTTTGAAGAATATAGAATAAGATTAGATCACATACTTCCAGGAGCAACTTTGCCCTAAATCTATAAAAACCCTTTAGAATCCTTCAATGCCTTACAAAACTAACTAGAAAGTAACGTCCCAATTTGATAAATATAAGCCAGCAAAAATTTTCAACTTGTATAAATGGTTTTTATTTATTTTCGCCTCAATCTTACAAAGCAACTTTCTTCAAAAGAAAAAATTCACGGCAGATTCCCTCAACCATATGCTCCCTTCTTCAAACTGGAAAAGCCTCAAACATTGTTTCACAGTCACCCTGTATACTACTGCATAATTACGCGAACTGTAGCGGTGCAAAAATCGAGAAAAGTAGCGTGTTTGAAAGCGCACGGGAGTAGATCCGGTTTCAGGGTTAGGACCGATCAGGGTTAGATGGTATCGGCTGGGGCTCTTGCATGCGCCTAACATGGCCGGGGGGATACCCCGGCAATGCGTAGGATTGGACCGCCGCTCCCACGAACCATGCGAGCGCTAATAAAAGTGTACTCGGCTCGGCACACAGCATAAAATATGCTCGATGTAAATATAGATATAACGTAAGAAAATATTTGTAATATACACAGAGGGTAGAAAATGTTTTGTACCGCTTTCATGATATCTTGAAAATATTGCTTTCTTTTGAGACTCCTTTCTATAATTTTTAAATACGTTAGGTACTTACAAAATTCAGAATTGAAAGAGTATCGGAAAAGGATTACCATATCTACGTAAACAGTCTTCTTTCTTAAATGTAAATAATTGAAATTATTTTCTGCAACATGAAGAAAAGTCAGTTTTGTTGTTCTTATTAATAAGATTTAATATTAAACAAAGTTACAGAAGTACTTTTGAATAATTTACGATTTATGTTGAACTTACTAATGGGACAATGCTGCTCTGTAAATTAGAATATTGAAATTCATACTGATGTTTTTGAACTAGTCACGAAAGATAAGATTTGAATCAACTTCACTTTCTAAACATCTATATGTCTATAAAACGGAACAAGTAATAAAGAAATGCATTTCACAGTCGGCATTACTTGTTTTGTAATAGTAAATCTGGTATAAATATGTATATATAAATTATATTTTACTGTCATAAATTTTTATATTCTTTTGAATCAAGCAAAATTATATTAATTATATATAATAATAGGTAATATTAAAATAAATATTACGTATAATTAAGTACAACGTCTACATGTTCGCATGCACTCTGATATATTTTTCTTCTCCTCAGATTAGGCAAATTTCACTCTATACGCGGCTAAGCGCGAGCATTCGAAGCAGCATCGATTCGCGCTCGTTAATAAAATCCGTCGGTTCGGGGCATCGATCCGCCGGCGACCGCGAAGACAACGCGGAATCGAGCGTGATAAATAAAGGAGGGTGCTCGGATCGGCGGCGCGGCGCTCGGATAGGTACGTCCCTTAATAGCAAAGGTCGAAAACCTTGTCGAGTTGACTCGCGGGATAGCGCGCAGACCTACTTCCACGTAACGTCGATTCCTTTTATTGATTCTATTTTTGCGAGAAGTCGGGAGAGAGAGAGAGAGAGAACGCTTACCCTCGCCACACGATCGCCGGTCGTGTCGCGATTCGTGCTTTACCGATTCGGTTGTATCGAAAAAATGATAACACCCAAAATTGGGACATTATCCAAATTGCCCAGATACCACACTTCAAAACGTTAATAACGTAAAATATTAATTTTGAAAATGGGACGGGTAGGTATTTTTACACGATATTACCTATAACATTTGAAACTAAACATCGTTATTAATTAATTGGAATCAATATTTGGTAATTCAGTTCTAAGTGGAATACTAGTCAAATGTTTGATACGATAATAATTCTTCTGGCAATTACGTGAGCGTATGTCAATTTTTCCAATGGGATGTATCATCTTAGGAAACAATAATAAATATCACGAGAGATATTAGACTATCGAGTAACAAACGAGAAAGGCAGAAAAAGAATGTCAAACGTGAATATGAGTAAATAATTAAGACTTCGAACAAAAGAGACAATCTTACCGAAAGATAGAATTGTTAAATTTTTAATGAAAGAATCACTTGGTATTCATGAAAGTCTATATAAGAAGATCGACGTACTCGTTTCGGAAATAGAAGACATCCGTTGATTTAAAAAATGTTTTGAAAAGAAAACGCAGGAAAACGGTAAAATGATTGGTCGCAGGAACGATCGCTAATGGACAGAGAAAGAGAAAGAAGAAGAAAGAGAGGAAGAGAGAGAGAGAAATCGTAATTAGATTCGCCCTGGTGAACGGCCGACGACGGCGCGCGTTGCTGGAAATAGAAAGTAACGACCGAACAATCGAAGGCTAATCGATAGTGTGTAGAGCCGGACGGACGAACGGCGCGAGGGGTGTACAGACACCTCGCTACATTAGACTTTAATTCGGCCGCAGTAGTGCATGACCCGGTATGGTCAGACGCGGCTCCTCGTCTGGCACCATCTCCGCGACGCGACCGAAGGCTTGGGTTATCATTGGCGGATAATTTAGCGGATAAATCGGTCGTCTTTTTCTCGTAAAAAGCGAGGAAAAAGCTTGATAAAATCACGATAATATCTATGTAATATCGAGGTACTACTGCATTATAATTAATATATTAAGATTACATCATGTAGGTATACCTATAATCAAGTCATCTAATATTTCTTTCTTGCATTTTTTTATTTTCCTATTTTTAGGAAAATAGTATAATCTAATAATAAATTAATTATCTAATGAGTTAGCTCAGTTTTCAAAATTTTATTATAATTTTATTATAATTGATTAATGATGTAAATTTAAAGAGATCGAAAAACTCGTGTAGTTTTTTTTAAAGAAGCAAATAAATATCAAATGTCGCTTTTTATTGTATAATATGTAAGTAATAATAATTCGACAGTTGATATTAATGTGAATCGTTTACATAGCAACCCATTAAGGTAGTGCAATATCAAGGCAAGAACGTTCTACTTGCCGACGTTTGGTTAAGGGTTGAACATGCAGGGGTAGAAAATATTACCGACGGTTGTAGATCGATTTAAACGTACCTATCGACGAGTCCTGTTTTATCAGAGTACAGTTTATGTTGGTTGCTGCTCTTATCAACGTTATCTATAGTCGACTCTTGTCGGTATAACATCGTGGGGTAAAAGGGGTTGAAATAATGTCGGTAAAATAGTTTACCCGCGGATATAGCGATAGCATAAAAACTAGAAATAAATTTCAAGTGATAAGAGATATGTTGTACCCATGAGTCAGTTATATCGTTAAGATTTCTTGGCATATTCGTGTTACCTCTTAACCCAGAAACAGTCACCTCATTTCCTTTCCGTAAACGGTCACTTGAGGTGACTTTTACATTCCAATTAAAAATCATTGTTATTAATTACATATTGCATATTTTTCATCGTTTTATACGCGGAGAAAAAATGATGTATCAACAGCATTAGTCTAATTGGAAATAATCTTGTTAATTCAATACGTCACGCTTTTGTTTTAATAAAATAAGTATTTCTTTTAATAAAATAAGTACTGTTTCACTAATACTGTTATTGAATTAACAAGATTATTTCCAATTAGTCTAATGTTGATAAAACATAATTTTTTTCTCTGTGTAATTTATTAGTATTTAAAAACAGTGTGTATATAGATTTACTCAGTATTTTCTGAAAAAAGTAAGGAGAAACCAAAAAAAAATTTAAAAATAAAAGAAACACTAAAAAAATACTGTGACGTGAGCTTCATTTTTTCGACACTGGAGTGTAAAAAGCACCCCAGGTGACTGTTCTATGGTTAAAAAGGAAATAATAAAACCCGATTGCTAATAGCATTAATTGTCACCTACATAAATTTTGAAGCCCTATGTATATTTTATTTATTATTTTCACACAAAAGCTATTGATGGTGGACTAATAATGGAAAACTAGATGTCTTAATATCGAAAAATACATTATTGCAGAATTCTAATTTACAATTCTAATAAGCAATCATCATAATTTAAACAAAGGCTTCGAGAGCCTTTTTAAAAATGTTTAACTTTATGTAGACAATAAATAATATTCTATTTTTAATCTACTATAACTATGTGCAGATTCTTTCTCAAAATAATTATAACCGACAAATAAAAAAAGACTAAATTGCGAATAAATCATATCGCCCGCATTTATCGTTTCTATATTAATTATACCATCAAATACGATGCATCAATAAAAAAGATCTTGGTTGTTTAGCCAAAAAAATCATTTTTCTCCTTTTTATGTCGTAAGATTTCCAAGCTGGATATCTACATGGTTGTAACTGCTCGTAGCTAAGGAATCAAATAAGAAAAACATAGAGAGAAAAGATGATCACTCACATAATATCGCCAAGCTTGAGCCGCGTCTGTATAAGGGCGCAGCTCTTGTGATCGCTGGTGGTAACAGCCCTCCGTCTCCTGGCGGCATATCGGGGCACCGTATCCAAATGCGTCGCGCCGCCATCAGCTGCGTTTCCAGCAGCACCGCCGATCCCGGATGTGGCACCATAGCCGATGAGGCCCACACTTCCACGCACCAGCGGATTGCTGCCACGCCGACGTGAAGCCACGTGCCGACCTGCCACGCCACCCAACATCCTGAAAAATGTATAAATGTACTAATTAAATAGAAGTTACTTCATATAATTGCGAGATAAAAACCCCCAAGGATCGCAAAGTTTTATCCCCACGATCGCAGTTTGAATTTCAAACGTAAAAAATTGTAATTACTAACTTGAAGACTAATATAATGTTAATATAGTTCTTGATTATTATGCTATACGCCTAGCTCGTAATGCTAGCACAGGTTTGTTTTCAATTTTTAATACTGACTCTTCCAAAAAGTTCTAAAGTTCTTGACGCTTTTCTTTAAAATTTTGTAAATAAATTCAAAGAATATTAAAAAATAGGAAATCAAATATCAATAATTTATAAAATTTCTCTTCGGGATAAAATAGTCAAGAAAGTACTCTAAAAGAGATTCCTTATCTTTTACGCTTAATCGTCATAGGTGTTTTATTTCGATCAGGCTTGAGTTCTGTTAAAAAAACCAATCAAAAAGTATCAGAATTATAAGTCAATCCTGATTAAAATAAAAATGTTGTAACTATAATATTCCAATGAAAACGTGAAGCTGACACGTATCTTCGGATCTCTATTTTTTTACACTCAACCTCTTGAAAAAAAAGAGAGAACGCGTTACAGTTTATTCTGTATATAAGTGATGTGTCGGAAACGATATCGCAGCAAAAATAAAATAGAAAAGAGTGACGAGCACCTAGCGTTTCTGACTAAAAATTATTTTATCTGATGTATTCAGTTTTAAAATTAGGGTCGCCGGTCATAAATCAACATGATACACTTAAAATCCGATGGCACGCATGAATCACGTAACGATAAACTGTCCGGGCCAAAGTCGCCGCTCTCGGTTAAAAAAAAAATTTGCGAAGGTATAAACTAACGAGGCGTGGAAGAAATCTCCAACGGAGCGTTCTTTCGTTAATTAGGTTAC
Source organism: Temnothorax curvispinosus (assembly GCF_003070985.1). Taxonomy (NCBI): domain Eukaryota; kingdom Metazoa; phylum Arthropoda; class Insecta; order Hymenoptera; family Formicidae; genus Temnothorax; species Temnothorax curvispinosus. The sequence goes on from NW_020221483.1 coordinate 132,540, forward strand.
GTTGACTGGCCTAATCTTGGCGCATCGGTGGCGGCCGGCAGTCACGCGATCGAGCACTTGCGCCCGTCTATTTTCTGGCACGCGTGCCACAGCCATTAATAGCCTTTTTTTTCCCTTAACGCTTAACGTATCGGTGATGCCTGGACTAATCTTCGTCGGATCAATGGGGAAAAAGTCGGTCGTATCGAATATAAAGAAGAGAAAAGAATGAAACCCATCGATGCCACGGTACAAGTCTTAAGTTCGATACGGATTTACACGCCATTCATTCGTGTTACACATCAAGCAACGTTAAAGGAATCATCTCTCGGCAACGTGCGTAAAATATTCTATTAATTATCCGCGGCCGCGTCCCGTATATCTATTGGCTCCCTCGTGGCTTTTCAAATGTCACGAACGTGGATTCTCCTTTCCATTTCTACCTTTTCTCTTCATTTCCTGAAAGCGTCCGTCGCGCGCGCTGAAATGATGGAAAATAAAGCGCCACCGCTATATCTAGATATTGCGAAATCCGATTAATCATCGTCGTACACGCCGAGTTCACTACCCTCGGCGAACCGGAAATGCAAGTTCGTGAATATCTGCCGTATGAATAGAAACGCACCAGAAAAGTCATCAAAGAATTCGTAATACTTCCGTGGCAATTAGTACCTCGGTGCAATGTAAAAAGTCTGCAAAAGGAAAAACCTCGGAGAGATGCTACTTTCCCGCGGGTAATATTTCGACATGCATTTTAATAAATGCGAAAGACGTTCTCTTTACATATATATTATAGTTTGTCCTTCATAAATATTCTAATAAATAAAGTTCGCGGAATTTTATATCGATATCAACCCGACACTTTAGGGAACGATAAAAGATTAAACGACGCTCGATAAAATCAGCCTTAATGAAAATACGGAGTTGTGGATGAGCGTCGTAAATATTTCAAAGTAAAATCATTTCGGTTGCGGAAAGTACGGTAAATCATCCGCGTTACACATGATAGTTGTTTCCTTGAACTATCAAATTCGAGGACTTTATTACGGCGGAGTTTCACAAAGTTTCTCCACTAAGCGTATATTATGCTAAACAGGCGCACGTACACTAAATAAGTACATATCCATGGATCAAGAGCATATTGGGGGTATACAGTTTACACGTTGCGTGTTTTCCAAATGACGGTGCAGCTCAAAGCGCTTAGACTACGAAATTATGATTTCGTGAAATGCCACGGAATCTTGCGACGAGATGGATATCGAGATTAAGACCAAAATATTTTAGTAAGGCGTGCGTCAAATTAAAATCGTAATAAAATGTCGTTTCAAATTAAACGAAAAATGAGAGATTTCGACAATAAAGAGAGTTGTGTGATTTCGGTGATTACTACAACAATTCTTATATACCGAAGAAAAATCGATTTATCGGAAAATCCACGTCTCGAGGATATTTTATATTTTACACCAGCGGGTCCGCGTAATACTCTCTCCCCTATGTGAAATGCGTTCACGGCGATTAAAGCAATTTTCCGTCGATGTCGATTCCTCGCGGATTGAATCGTGACGCGAGATATTCGTCGACAATTCGCGGGCGTTAACACGCGTCAGTTCTCGCACGGTTATTTGAGCGCACGAATTATTATCCGGTCCGGGCTTTATCGAATGAACAAAACAGAATTACAATCCATTACGGGCGCATGCACACCCACGCACGCTACACGCATCTCAACACGTTCGCAACGCGAAATTTCACGCGAATGGACATTACTGTTGCGATATTCTCATTCGTGCTGGAAAATAATCAATTGAAAGTTTTTACCCTGGCTCTCTTTCTCTCTTTCTCTCTCTTGAACTAATCCCATCAGGCTTATGTCATCGTTTCACCGAATCGCCTTCGTCTACACATCAGCCATTCATTCGCTTATTCCCTGCATAAATGCATAATGAAATAAAAGTCGATATGAAGTCAAGAACAGGTTTGTTGTGTTGTTCTCCCATTCTCTCTTGTTATTATATAATGCATCGAGAATAACGTGCGTAGACAATAATGTCATCGTAACTCAATAAAAATTTATGAAACGGTTTATACATTGATATGCAAAAGTGACAGATGATGTATCATTTATACAATTTATCGCGAATTTAAATCTAGTTGCAATTTCCCATTCACGAGAGATACATCTCGCATGCAATTTTATTTTATTCTTCTTAGTTATTTATATAAACTATCGCTATTAAACTATAATTATTCATCTGTTAAAAGTTTATTTACGTAAACTATTACGTAAACTACTCTGCATTTTATATCAATTATATTATAGTCATTTTGTCTATAATTCTATATTATTTATACAAACTCAATAAGAAAACTAGAAAATAATGACGAGTCCTGAAATCGCGCAAACACAAGCTTATATATTATTCGTTATTTTCATTCTCCTCCCTCACGACCGCTTTCATGGCGGATAATGAGAAATCGAAGGCGAAGCGCGCACGGGAGCGTATATCGACGCGTTTTACATAAACAAGTTTAGGGAAAATACGTAGGTCGCGTATGGGTGCAGGTTGCAGTAGCTAGTCTTCCCGCACGCCGCGCCGAAGCCGGTGGTCGAAATTTTAGGGTAGCAACCTGTTGCTAGGCACCCCGGGGAACTCTTATCCCACCCTTGCTGTGTTACCCGGCAACCTTTGCCCTGCTCTTTCTCGTTTCCTCCTTCCTCTAACCCTTTCAACTCCCAGTCTCTCTCTGCCCATCTTTCTCTCGATCTCTCTCCCTTCTCATATATTTGTGCATACTCTCTCTTTGTACGACTCTGCGTCTCTCGTTCTCTCTTTCTAGTCTAACAAAATGAATATCGCTCGAAAATCTCTCTCGTCGATTCTCGCACGAACCATCCGCGGAGGATCCTGTTTTTATTCCATCCATTGTCCTTTTCATCTCTCCACGTCCTTTGTCCAGACTACCTCTTCTTTTCATAAGTATTCCTGCCGTAGCCTTTTTCGTTTATCTCATCTAAATTCGATTTTGCCGAACCTCTATAGTTCCCTCGTTTTCCAAAGTGCTTTTTGCCCTTCTGCTTCTATTATAGACAGCAGAACAACACATGCTTCTATTATACCGTATATACAACAAATTCTCTTTCATCTTATACCTTGTCCGGTTGATAAAAATGTCTGCGCCTTAATCCAAATAAATTCCGAAACAATTTGAAAATAAAGAGCATATTTTTATTGCAAATATAAAGTTATCCACCTTTAGAAATTCACGTATTTCAATATGAATAAAAATAATTGTTATTTCGCATTTGCACTTTTGGCACGAGAGTAATAATAATCTCGTTTAGCAAAAGATTCCAAAACATTTGCAATCATCTCCGAACATTTTTCGTTCGCTGATTCCTTTCTACTCGGTACAGAGTACCACATCGACATAGGAAATCTAATAAAGAATCGAAGGGATCGGCCGACTTCTCGTAAAATTAGTTTCACCCCCGAGCCGTTTCCTGTGCCGAGGGGTAGAAACGGAAAAAGGAAGAGGGTGAATCGATGGCATCAGGGAATCGTTTCGAGAGTGTCGTGCGTGGAATAAAAAGGAAAAGCAAATTTATAAGATCACTGTTAGGGTGGAAAACTTTCAACCCGTGTTCTATATATATTTAAAAGAGCGAATAGTTCCATACATAATTAAGGTTCAGATTAATTATTTTAGATTAATTATTCCAGATTAATTATTTTAGGTAAATTGCGAATTTTCTTCTCTAATAACAATCTTACTGATCGATAAACGTTGAGTGCACGTTAAAAAAAAATACAGCAGGCTTTGCGTACCACGCGTATAACGAAAATGCTCTTAAGGTACATTTTCTTTGTTACTTTATGAGATAAATCTTATTACGTGACGTTACGCGATCGACAACAAGAATGTTATTATAAATTTCCGAATATGAAATTTTAAGATAGATGCCTTAGTGCTTAAATAGACGATAAAACACGTTACGTAATTTCGTAAAAATTGATTTGACCATCTTCGCATATATTCGAACGAATAAAAACCGAAGAGAATAGATTTTCGATTTAATTTAAATGCATTTGTTCCGCGAGTCTTCTATATACTCGAATTCCCTAAAACATATCTATAATAGAACCATAATTAAATCTGAATTCTATTGAAATAAAGTTTACGTGAGATTAAATGCAATACGAGTTTCCCTTGCTTGTCTGTAACTTGATTTGTGAAAAGCCTTCGTCATTTCATGCGAATCGACGAATTGCCAAGGCTCGCACTCGATGAAACAGTGCATCGTGACCTTTTTATCCGCTCACGCATCGCGTTACAATTACATTACGCTTCTCCTGGAATCCACCCTCGCAAACTGACAAACGAATGTTAAAGTTGCCCGAATAATTCCAATTTTAATCACTAGAGCTATAGCGAGTCGCGCCGCGTCCGATAGTCGGCCGGCTATAATGGCAAAGTTCACTAATGTCATAGCGATGTCACAAACCGAAACTCGCACGAAGTGCTGCTTGAGTGGAAACTTCCGACAAGGAACTACTACGGCGCGGCGCAGTATAAAACGGTTACGCAAAATCTTGATAGATGTTAGATGAATTACTCCTAAATTACACGCACCAGACATAAAGCAGTTATATGCAGAGATTACAATGAGCTAAATATATCTTATGCAATTATATGACCTTTAATTGATCTATAAATCACAAATTATAAAAATTAAAAATTAAAAGAATATGCATAATATATAAACTAAACGAAGTTAAGGCGTTCATATTATATAAATATATTTTTTGAGTCCTAAAATACTAGTATTGTCTTTAGTAGAAATTATTTAAAATTATAGATCTTAAACAATAACCATTAAAATTATACTTGTATTGTTTCTACTCTTCAAATGAAAATGTTGAGAGATGATAATAAAAACACGTAACAAGTTTACGTGCAGCTCGTACTAACCCTTATCATCTTCATTTTTATAATATAATTATAATTACATTAATTACGAGCGTGCCAACGCTGCATTTAAATATAAAATATTTAATTATGTTATTGTTAAACTTCACAATAAGCGTGTATGATAAATCGTCATTAATAATTTTCTGAATTAAAGGAAACAACCATCTCGAGCTAATGGAAAATACAGCATCTCGTAAATACACGCGGGATAAATTTCTATAGAACTTACTGGGCGAGAGCGAACGATAATCCGCGCGTTGACTCGTTTTCCCACCCTTTCTCAGCCCTGCACTTTAGGCTCAGCAGGATCTAATTTTCCCCTTCTTCCTCTTCCCCCCCTTCTCTCTCTCTCTCTCTCTCTCTCTCTCGTGACTCGTTCTCATTGACTATTAATGGAGAACGAGGAATGACAGCAGAGAAGAGAAGAAAATTCCTCTCTCATCCGGATTCTGTGCAAAATCAGTTGGTTCATTTCGTCAACCGTCTGTATCCGACACTTCATAAACAAACTTGCAAGAAATAGAGAGAGAGAGAGAGAGAAAGAGAGAGAGAGAAAAGGAGAGTAAGAAAGACAGAGCATGCTGCGTTACGATTTTCTGTTGCGTTTGCGCTACGTACGGTAATTGCACCTGCAGCTCCTTTGATCCAAATCGTCCGCAGCCTGTGCAACCTGCCGCGCGCGCTTTTGACGCGTGGAATTTTACGCAGACTACTATATGGCTAAAAACTGAAAAACCTGCTCTTTCACCCGACGACAATGGACCGGAACCTGATTACGGAAAATACAATATCACAGAGAATTCTTCGAGCGCACGGTGAGCGCTCCTTTGAGGACGCCCTTTTGTATACTTTCAGAACTGTATAAAGGAGGAGACCCAAAATATATCCTCTAATTACACTTTGACTACTGATAGGCCTGAAAATGCATTATCTTATATTAATACGATAAAAAACTTGTAGCTTTAACAAAAAAAAATTACTGTCTGAATAAAGATTTTCGTCATTATAATCATATCTTTTTATAGAAATATATTATACGGATGCAAATTTTCGTATTTTATAAATAAAATTTTCACACCCTCGTAAATTGGTCTACTGCAATAAGTGTATAACTTTACCACTCGTCTGAATACGATCAAACAGTTTCTATATACTTGCCCAAAAGTAAGTTCGAAGCTTGCGGTCGTCATTATACGAAGTTGTAAATCTCGTCGTCAAGATGAGCGCGCGGAACGAGGTTTTATACTACGCGACAATTATGTCAGTCTGCGACGAGGGACGATCAATCTTCAGAACACGTGTAACGCAATCTTGACCGGCCGACACATCGAAAGCCGACACACGCGTTAATACTGTGTCCTATGAAAGCATAACGTCATGCCACACGCTCGTTAACGTCGCTTTACAGAATTCCCACCGGCCGCCCGTGGCACACGCGTCGACGACATTTAATCGTCAAATGATCGGCGCACATGTTCCAGAAACGCGTAGTATACCTACGATTCGACGGTCATTTATCGAGTCCGTAAATGGTGCGTAATTAACCCCTCTGTCGTGTCATACGCGTTTCTCTCGTTAAACTTTTAAATCTTATCATCCGATATCATTTATCATATCTCATTGTACAAACAAAGCAAACTGTCAATCGCATAGTATAATTATCGTGATCATATGCTGTATAAGATTATATAAAAGAGACCAGTTTTATATAAAATTATATCATATCGATATAATATAATTAAAAATTAAGTTTTTGTGTTTATATCTTAATTTTATCTTCTTCAGTTACATTTTTCTGCATTTCGATAACCTTGCTTATTATACCTTGCTTATTTAACCTTGCTTATATCTTAATTTTATCTTCTTCAGTTACATTTTTCTGCATTTCGATAACCTTGCTTATTATATAATAAAAGGGCTGCGATAAAAGATGCAATATTTATAACCGATGCATTTCTTATTTATTCCGGAAGTATGGGTTCTTATATAAAAATGTCTTAAGACTTTTCTCTGATGTGGTTACGACCGCAAATCTGAAAAATCATATAGAATCCCGGAAATGTTCCGCTGGGAAATAAAGGGTCAACACGAAGTTATCACCTCCGTGCTGTTTTTCGTGAAAAAATTTTATCCCTCCCGAATCTTCCGGAGCAGTAACGATACATCGACTTAATTTATTAATATATTGACTCGACTTTTACCGCACGTATCTCCTCGAGGCTATATACACTATCCCCAGGAGTGTCTTTACAGCATCCTGGGAGCAAGTAACACGGAGTTATACAAGCGAGAAGAAACTAGTGAATTTGCTTGATTGCATGCAAATCAGGAGAGTGACAAAAATAGCCGTTTAAATTGAAACGCTTTTAGCGCAATCGTCCATTAAAGTTACTTTAATTACAATTATTGCAGAGAAATGCAAACTCAAGAACGGGACGACAAAACAGTAACGATAAAGTTGATTCTAACTATTCATAAACTCCTCCGGCGGGAATCGGTTCCTAATTTTAAAAAAACAAAAAAAATTGAGTCCTCTTGAAAGAGATGGCTTTAGCGAGATCCAATTTTCGCATATCTTCTACCACAAAATACACCAGTTAATGGATGAATCAATTTATAAATTTAAAAGTTAGTTCCGTGATGCAAAAGCGAGAAAAACCTTTCATTAAAAAATTTATCTGTAAAAAGAGAAGAGTACGTCTCAATCTCTATGCATAAAATTCCATAAAAAAAACTTTTATTTTAGAAAACCAATAAAAAGAGAAAGTCAATTTACATACATGCAATTCATATAATTCCATAAAAATGTTTGTATATAAGTTCTCGAGATGAATTAAGAGAAAGAAACTATATTTGTATATACGTATAAACCTCTTTTTTCCGCGTTTTAAGATTGATTGGAAAAAAGAATTTTGTCGCTATTTCTAATTATCTTTGATAATAATATATAGAGTTTGCAACATTTTACATAAACTATAATCCTGTGCAATATAAAATATAATCATATTTGTGCTTCACACAGTGTGAATCACACTACAATATTACAAGTTGAAAAATGCACCATATTTAATCGAATTTTATCCTCTTTATACTTCAAATTAATAATGTCGGTTCGAACTCGCTTCTTCATTCTTACGAATGTTAGTTCCGTTTCAAATCTTTTCTCTCTCTTTGTGGCAAAAAGCCGAAAGTAATTCCCCAGGTGGCGGAAGTCGAGGATAAGTTGTGAAATCTAACAAAAGGCTTACCGCCAAGGGCGAGTCAACGAAAGAAGCAGGGAAGATTTCCAGTGAGAAAGAACACACGATAGGAATGAACTAACTGAACATTGAATTTCACCTCTCTCGATCCATCGTTATACATCTCAACCTATTTGTGTTAACAGTGTGTCTGCGTGTTTTCGGAAACACGTGCGCTTGTTCCGGCCGTGAAGAGAATGTGTTCGACATTCTGAAGAGCAATGCTGTTCGAAATCGAGTGCCGGGGTTAAGAATGCTCGTGTGAAACGGGCTTGATCGACATACGACTTTGATTGCTGCTCTTTCCGTCATGAGAATCGTCCTTTTGAGTTCATCTACATGTCAAATTCGATTGTCTATATGTTTGCAAACGAGATGAGTGCATTGAGAAAACCACATTATTAGAAATATAATAATTTTCTAAAATAAGAACCGCAATTAATATAGTATACTAATATTATATTATCACATTTTTTAATATATTATAATTAATAGGCTTGTTTTTTTTTTTATTTAATCACGACTGAATTGTTTGAATTGTTGAATAAAATATGGTCATTTTAACAAAAATGAGAAATTAACCGTTTCTCTATTTATACTATAATATAAATTTCTCTATAATATAAAATCAATTTCATATAAATTTTTTTACTTTTTTATCATTATTATTATATAATTTCATCAATATTGTACAAATAATTATTACAATTCGATATTAAAAAATACACCTATTCAATATAAATAAATATATAGTTTAAAACTTAATTAATCTTGATAGAAGACAGAAGAAGTATATGAGTTTTAAACATGCATTAATATCATTTTCATTTAATTACATTTATGTAATTAAAGAAAAACATGCATTAATATACCTATCTAAAATAAAATTTAATTTCCAGTTTCATATATGTATATGTAACTCATTTGTATGTCATACCTCTGTATGATTAACGCTTAACGTTACATTTTGCAGTACGCACGTTTCTATTTTGTCTGCGCACCGCGCAGCTATAGATGCATCGAAAAATTGGACAGTGGCGTTCATTAGCGACGAACGTGTCGCATGTTTACCTGCCACATATGATTAACGTGTCCACGAGTGGCGCATTGCTCTTTTTTTTCCATATACATAACAGTTGCCAAGGATAAAGAAAATCGTGGGTGATTTATCTACAACACGTGAGTAATTGAGCTCGTCAAAACCGCTTTATCTGGAGGCTATAATGAATTTCTATAATTTCTTGTTCAAGGATAATAGCTGCCCTCGATACGCTTCGAGGGATACTGCATGCCCTATATTCCGCCGCCAGTGAACATTGCTGGTTAACGAAAACCACAAGGTATAAACCAGATTGTTTTCCGAGCTATAACGCCAAAAATACATTGCTCGCTCCAAATATACTGTTTTAATACACGTCGTTTATTTAATTAGTATATAAATTCCGCAAAACCCCGAAAAGCTTATATTTTCGCCGTATTTTGTATATCGTAAAATATACCTTTTATAGAGATACCTGTGTATTATTAAAAATTTTATATCTCAAAATATTGTTTCGATGTTATTTATATGCTGTCTCTTTAATTAATAAATCATGGAAACTCGAAATACTTATATTTTTTTAATCGCATGCTTATTTCATAATAATTCAATATACCTTTAAAGACTATATAATTAAAAATTTAATATCTTGAGTGTTAAAATCTTTCAATCTTAAAAAATAGACACCTGAATTCTGAGATATCTATTATAAATTTTAAAATTTTTTAAGTTTAGATTCGGTTTAAATACTCAAAATTAAGCGTATAAGTGTTGTATACCTTTTCAGCAAACTTCTCTCTCTCTCTCTCTCTCTCTCTCTCTCTCTCTCTCTCTCTCTCTCTCTCTCTCTCTCTTTCTCTCTCTCCCCCCTCGTTTCAACCATATCGATTTCGTTCAATCCTATTTCGTCGCTTTTTAACAAAAATTTCAACATTTTATCTTTTTAACTTCTCGGTAGAAACAAAATTGCAATATCTATCTCTTAAATTTAGAATTTCAGTAATCAGCCACATATTGTGACTATTGTGAGCTTTATAATTTTTACACAATATTATAGTCATCTATAAGATATGCTTTAAATCGAGAACATACACTGTTAAAGATTAGAAGATGAAATTTAAACCAATACCATGAGTTAGATTTATTTTGTTATTTTTAACTACCATGTGCGTCAAAATTTATTAGTTTGAAACAAAATAAAATTATTTTAACTCCATTGGTTTAGTCAAATTAATATTGTTTTAGTTAAATTATTAACTACATATTGAGTAGGAGCAGTGGCGACCTATGAAATAGTTAAAAATTACTCGAAATTGAGTTTAATTTAACCCTATGAATTTAACAGTGTATATGACAGCCATATAAAAAAGAATAATTGATGAATATGGCTATTTCCTTATTGTTATCGTCCCTAAGCAGATTTCAGAAACGACAAGAAAATCAATCTCTCATCATTAGTATTACCTTGCCTGACTATAATTTATAACACAACCACGCGTGTTCCTCTGCTTTGAAATTTCCTGTATCTAAAGCAGCTCCGACACTTTTATTGTGACCTGGATGAAACGCGATTCGTGAATCCTCGGCCATTATCCTACTATCGTAAACGGGCAGATTGATAACAAAAAGAATACATCTCAGGCGTACGTAGCTCGTAAATTAAAAAGGATCCTTGAGAAAGGAAGACTCTTGAAAAAGATGTTTCCTATGCTATTCTTATGCGTGCAGATATAAACGATGTCTGTGCCAGTATAATTTATCTAGCAGTCACGATATACCACGGTTCTATTTCCCATTTTAGTCACATTCATCATTGGGCATTATAAGTTATGCAAAAAGTAAAATTTTTATTCATATTCAGATACGACACTTTTCGCGGAAATGCGCGATGTCAATTCAACTTGTACCCCATCGTTGTACTAAGGCTAACTAAGGTGTTAATTCTTAAAAAGAAAGAACTCCCAAAAAATAAATATATTGACTGTGTTCCGAAGTTCCGATAATATATCGGAACACAGCCAAAGTTGATACTTTGAGTGCGAGATCGCGATATAATCATGCGATAAACCCATCGACCGGCGCCAATCTCATCGACCGAAGTAGACTGCTGCCAAGAGAAATTTGACGAACGAGCGCTTGACGGTTTCTATTGCTTTCTCACTCGTCGGTAGAAATTACGATCGCACAAAAGCGCATGAATAAGCATTGTTTCGTGAATCTCGCCTATAAATATGTAAATATGTAAATCGTAAAGTACGCCTTACACCATCAGGAATATAGCTCCACTAATTTTAAATAGTTACGACAATAAAATAGAGATCACTATCATATACATATATCAGAGCAGTAATTAATGGTATTGCAACAATACATATATCTTATCTCAATTTGCGTCGCTATAACTCTCAGTGATATATCGCACTACAGTAAAAACGTGCAATGATCGAACCTCACACACACAGTATGACCTTTTTCACATATCCAATTCCTCAACGATTTTATTCGCGAGAAGAAACAAGTCTCAGTGAAAAAAGTTGCACTTTTTGCGTTTATTTTTTTTAATTGAGAAAAAAAACTTGAATAAATTTAAAAAGTTCAGAAAGCGGAAGGGTTAAATAGAGGGTCTCAATCAATGAGAAATATTTAACGAAGCAAATAATTGGAGAATGTATTTTAATACATGTTATTTTGATTCGCTAACAAAGCGACATTCACGATTCTGACAACTGTATCATAGTAGAAAAGACAAATGCCAAACTTGGCATAATCCTCACATAACAGTTTCCGTAACTATATAATACTCGGAGACTCAAATGTGTCTCTCCTGTGCGTTACTTGATAACGGTTTCGCCGTCCTTGTCGTCATCGCAGTCATCGCGATGCCCGATTTTGCGAACGTCCCGTACGCGCTTCCCTCCGTCGATCGTCGTCGGAACGGGGGAGAGATTGGCAGCAGCGTATTGTTCGTGTCGCGAGCTTCATCAGCCGGAAAAGCTATTTCCCGATCAGATCCGCCAATGGCCGAATATCGACCGTTGAAAAGCCAGCCGTGTTCATGGACGCGCGCGCGCGCGCGCGCGCGTCACGAGAGAGTCCTTCATTTTCCTCCTTGTTCTCGCCGATCGACAGACGCGATTTGACGTGTCGTGTGACAGCCGCGAGACGAGGACCTTCGTTTAATACGCGGTGACCTCCTATACCCCGTGAAACTTAGAGACACATCTAATAAAACGCGCTATCCACGTCTCGCAAGGATTAAGCTTTGGATTACGAAAGGCTTCTCAATATTTCAAAAATGGTGATATATAATCCGTAAAAACCAGAAAATAGCCGAAAGAGAGTTAATAGCAAGACAATTTTACAAGTGATAATGCGATGTATATAATACTAAAAAGATATACAATTCTCTATTTAACTTGTATGATTTTGTGAACTTTATTCTTTTCTTATTTCTTTAAATTTTTTAAAAAAATGATTTAATTTATATGATTCAAAGTTTAATCCAATTTAATATTTATATTTGTGCAATTTTCTCCTCTTTTTCTCAACTAAAAGGAGATATTATTACAGTCTCTAACTCTAGATCAAATAGAACGCGGACTACCGGGATAACTACCAATTTAGAGCGCAGCTTAAGGTTCAAGGATATTCTAGCAAGATGATTTGGAGAACAGCCAGAGTGGTAAAATATTTGAGAGCACGTACCAACCGGTCGTCAGTCGGAGAAGATTGGCAGTCTATTGTCGGATGATGTATGCAGATTTCAATCGGAAAAGCTATTTCCCGATCATATTCCTTGGCGCCGTCTAAATCGAACGTGTATACGAGAATGTACGTACATTCCGCGTCGTCAAATTACTCCGCGAATGAGTTTCGAAAGTTTAAACGTTTACAACAAAAGATACTAAACGCAGATTCGATGAGGAAGCACATTCTGCCTATCCTCTTATCCCCGTGAGTTAGTCTAAATCTATACCTAATCGAGCGATCGTCCGGAGAAAATTGGCAGATCATCGAGGACTTTCCTTTTAAAAGCTTTCTCCTAGATCGATATTCTTCGACGCGGCTAAATTCTCACTACGTGAGGCTTTTCGATTAATTTTCAAGTCGAGTTCTCTTAAAAATAGAATGAGGACCGGATGCCTGTGACAAGTTTTAAAAACAAAGTTAAAACAAAATTAGGTTGTGCGAAATGAAGTATATATCAAAGGCAAGCACACGAGACTGAATTCCTCGTTCTTTTTTTAGGTATAAGTCCGTTGCAGCTCGGTCGTCTGATATCCGGCAAATCTATCTCTCGCGATCCAACCTGGAATGTAAGCTTAATCGAGTTTGCGTCTCAAAGCTTATAGCTTGCCGTATATTAGCCGAGCTCCCCGGAGCGAGTCGCTGAATATCGAAAATGACAATGAAATTCAAGCACCCTCTTATCACCTCCCTCTCATCGCGGGAAATAAAATATAAATTATATTAAGTTAATTATAATTTTTTTTTATCGCGATCAATTGCGGAAAGTTCAAATCCATTATGATATTAAGAAGATGGAAACGTCGCTAAATAATCAGCTCGCAAATATCAAATGCGGCAGTGCTTATCCAATTACTCGTATTTTGACAAATAATAATGCATTTATCGTTTGCGTCGAAAGCTTTCAGGAGGTATTATTGTGCCGAAAGACTACGTATGTACATCCCTGTGATGAAAGCAAACAATGTCTGTATAATATTCAGGTCAACGTTCCCGTATCTTTATTCAGCACTTTACGGATATCGATTTCCAGTTCAATGGCGGATGAACAACGTCATTTTGCATGCAATTTATAATAGACGCACATTTTAAAAAGCAGAGTCTTTTGTCGAGTAAGTGTACAATCACTTAAGTGGTATCTATACATGGATATTTAAACAATTTTTTATTAAAATTTACTTATTTTTCCTATTTACAAAAATCAAATAAATGTCTAATTATGCGCGAGATTGAATGTCCATAATCTGAATATATATTTTTATTACGTCATTTTATAAATCACATTTTTATATTCTTCTACCAACATTAGATATATTTTGACAGTTAAATTTTCAAATTCAAAATTCAATAAAGTCAACAAGATTCCAAAGGTATATGTACAAGCTCAATTACTAATTCAGTCGCGTTGTGTCTACACGGATCTCATAGAACACTTATGTAGTGCCTGTTCTAGTAGAACTGACACTCGACACTTGCAAGTATCGAGCGCTCGTAGCAGATCTGTCGATTGCTATAGACATCTTATCGCGGACACGGATAATATTAATAGCCTTTCACGAATATTTGTAGCGGGCGCGTCAATCTTGCGCATGTTTCACCGTTGCCCGGGAAACAACAAATGTTCGCGCATGAGATCGTCCAATTCTCTTGGACGAGATATCAATCCGTCGCGCGCCCGCCGGTCTCATAAAAGAAATGAAATCAATATCGTTGGCCGACCGTGCGTTTCTGTTATTCTCCCACGGATCATATGTGCCGCCGCATCCATGCGATACGCGTCAAATATCAAATATTCGACGTGCAATTATTTTGCGATGTGGTTTACGCGCGATCGCACAGGAATACGCGCTATACGGGAAACACTTCCGGCATGACTGAATATTTATTTAACGGGATTTATATTTATTCAACATTAATCGAGATATTTGGCGAGAATCATCCTCGCGGTGATTTGATCGCGTCAGAGAGAAGCAATAACTCACACACGTGCATCCCTACTTGGTTTACTCGAAAACTAGTAGATATTGCTAGAACTACGTATCACTCGATGGGTAGGATATTTGGTCGCCTGTAGCGATAAACACTGCACACAAAATATAAAATAACATAAGATCTCGTATCCAAGTTCTCGTCAACAACAGTGAAAGATACAAACAATATAGTTTTCACGTTATCTTGTATTTCTAGGTTTATAGCAATTTTATTCATAAAGCAAGTTACCTACTGCAATATTTTTTAGACGAATCAATTCCCAGGTTTAACTGATTTAACCCTAGAACGCATGTATCATTTTTTTGACCTTCTAACGCATGACTGGGGGCAATATCGACCCCACGCTTTATTTGATCGTAAAACCGGTCCTACAGAAATAAAGGGCCTTTAAACCTACATGAATTTCTTCGTTTTTTAATAACGAAGAGAATGGTATGCGGTAAATTTAATTTTACTCAAGTTTAGTTAGTGAAAAATCCATTTAAAGACCGAAAAACGCAGAAAATCAGCAAAAACCTCTTTTTTTAAACAAAAATTTGTATCTTTTTTTGTAATCAACCGATTTTCAAAAACCAAACGGGGTTTTAAAGAGGACACATTAGACTATTAGAAAAAAATTGTCATCGCTATGTTCTGTTCAAAAAATATATTTATTTGGGACTATAAAAATGAAGAAATTCGCAAAGTTGAAATATGGAAAAAGTCGATGAAAAAACCATAAAAAATTGTATTTCAAGTATTATTTTATTTTTATTTGATACAAAATAGTAAAAAATATGAAAAAAATGAAACATTATATCGCCCAGCCATTTTTTGCGAAATGTCAATCTTCTATAGGCAACGGGATTTTTACCGACTAAGTTGTGTGATATTTCGTCTTAAATAATATTTATGACTATTTATGCTCAGATTACGTAATAATACATGAAATATATTGATTCTAGCAAAAAAATAAAATTAGCTTACCGTGACGAAACTCAAACGGCAACTCACGACTGGGGTCGATATCGACCCCACGCCCGCTTTGCGACTGTGCTACTTCACTGCTAGCGAACAACTAACGCTGCGCCCGACATAACCCTACTTTTAGAGAGTTGAAATGAATTATGGTTCAGGTCCTGAGCCAATAATGTCACTCGCTAGCTCAGGAGCGTAGTTCAAAGTTCGCCTGGGGTCGAAATCGACCCCTCTCATGCGTTCTAGGGTTAATTATATTTAACAGGTTTAACAGGTTTAATAATTTTGCCTATATAAGCGCATAAAGCGTAATTTGAAAGCGATAATGACTTTAAATATGTCAATTAATAATAATAATAATAATAATAACCATTACGTAAACGTGGAAACGCGACAGATAAATTGCAAACATCTATTTCACAATAATTAACGTCATAGCAATCGAAGGATTAAGCGCAAGTAGTAGTCAACCGATATGAGTAGGATTTAATATCACTAGACTCGCGCAGTAGTTACGGTCGTATTGTGGCCAGCCTCCAAATGGCAAATCAGTCCATTTACGCGCAGTCACGTGCGCTGCCATGCTTTCAACCCGGCTTGGAAATATCACAGTGAATACGTCGCGATTTTAATAGCCAGGATTCTGCGCGTTTATTTGCGTATATGAATGCGTATACTTGAAATACCTCCCACGTAAAGTTTTCCATGTAAAGAAGGTTCTGTTTTGCATCTATATACATTAATGAATATTTTTAAGGGAAGGAAAAATTTTGCTAAATTAAAATATTGAAATTATCTCATATACATAAAATATGAAGTGACGTAGTCATAAAACGTCTGCTTAATTAATTGTCAAGAGTGATGTTAATTACGCCATTTACAATGCGGAACGGCAATGAATACAAGAGATGTATTGTCTTAATAACGCGGCAATATCAATACGTATAAGCCCAATAAGAGGAGACCGCTTTGAAAACTTTCGCAGTCGATCTCGAGCCAACAAGGATTTAAATGATGTCTGTAATACGACGCATTTTAAATTCGCAAGTAAAAGAAGGGCCGCAATAAAACCGCAGAATGGTCACATAAGCAGGGGCGCGTATAAACCCAGTTTCACGCGGAAGCTCGTAAATAACGGTACGATGGTAATCTAGTGCCAACTCTAATGCCAACTCTTTTATGGTGAAGACGTTCCATCAAGCTTTTTATATAATCAAAAAAATTGCAGAAACATTCAAAATAAAATAACAGTTAAAAAATTATTATATAGGACAGCTATCAACAAAGTTGTATAAAAACATTATTTTACGCAATAATGTTCCAGAATAAAGAAACAAATGGCTAAAACGATGTAACAAAGATTAATAATAGATACACTGAGAAAAAAAATTTGTTAATCCCAAGAAATATTTAGTCCGATACGTTCAACTAAACATTTTAGTTAGTTAACTAAACATTAGTTGAATTAATTAATTCTTAATTAAAGAAACTAAATAAATTGTTGAAACAACTAATATTTAGTTAACTAACTAAAATGTTTAGTTAAACGTATCGGACTAAATATTTCTTGGGATTAACAATTTTTTATCTCAGTGTAATAATATAAATGTGTTATATAAAATATGATAATTAAATAAAATTAAATACAGTTTATTATGTTCCCACATTTCCGAATTTATCTCAGAAACATGATATAGTAACACAATCACGCGGCTGAACGAAACAAACGTTCGGGCGGATCGAAAAACAAAATGTAATTATCCATCAATGGTCGACTAGAAGTACGTATGTTACCATGCGATTTATGCCGGCAATCGATTAATTCGCGTTGTCCACGGATAACGGGAGAAAATAACGCGAGTTAAATTATATGTCACTTTTAGTTGTTCAGCGAATTCTAATCCGATTAAAGTCCGCCATTGCGGCCGGTCCTTCGATGCGGCACGCTGGTCGCAGAATTTCGCAAATTGGTTTTCGACTAGAGAGAGAAGGGGAGGGAGAGAGAGAGAGAGAGAGAGAAAGAGAGAGAGAGAGAGAGAGAGAAAGAGAGCCGCTACTGAGGTCGAACCACGACAAATTTGCATATTATTTCGAAATACCAACGAGATACTTAAATTCACGCTGTTGTTAAGCGGCGATTTCGATAAAATTATATGAGAATGAGTTCATTAAACTTTATACTAATCCAATAAGAAAATATAAAAATATATACATAAAATAGGTATGTAGCGTAACTAAGGGATATAAAATTGTTTTATAATTGAAGTCCGATGTACAATCAGATTTTTAACCTGGTTAAAAACAATGTGTAATAATCACAATGTGAATATTAAAAATAAATGTATTATACATGTAAAATATCTTAAATGTATTACCAAATACATTAATATTTAATGTTTCTTCAACACTCGATAAGCTTTATGTATGAATAGAATAAAATAGAAGTTCACGTACGATAATATCTCTGAGAATGACTGTAACAGAACAATTGCAAAGAATTATATAGGTATAACATGTAATTATATATGTTTCGTTTGATATACCAGAGAGATTTTAAATGTATATCGCTTTAGAGTGAAATCGTCCTATGCTGAGATATCAATTCAAGGTCCTTGAATTTGCGTCTATTCTCGTATTTGCGATGAATTTGAATAGAGTTAGAAGGTCTGCGCAGATTAGAAATTAGCAAACGTGGAAGATTAGTTTATCTCTAACTACAGGAACGGATGAGAATCAAATCCTTACAACGTAGACGATTAATCTTATATAGGGTGTATTGTATGAAATATATCATTTTACGTAAATTAAGAATGAATTAGAGAGAAAGACAGTAAGAAAAAGAATTTTGTTTTATATTTCTGTTCCATTCTGTTTGAAACAAAAAAAATTCAATAATATATTCTATCAAAATGATTGCTCCAATTATCATAAATAATTATTAATTATATTGTGTTGTGCAATATCAAATACGATATTTTATTTATTATCCTGACATAATAAAAGTGTCCTATTTATTACGATTACAAGTTGTAACAACTTTTTCTCATCTCGTAATAAATATTATTTAATCCTATTCGCTGTGTGCGCTGGTATACTATAGCGGAAAAGTAGGACTTAGAGCGCCCATGGTGGCCGGAATTTGCATTATTTGCTGGAGTTTTCTAATACATCGTAATGGAAAAATTGCGGAAAGGAAATTTAAATTGTTGCGTGAACACGTGTAAGAATGTATTTCACAATACAAGTTCAGAAATAAAATTTTATTCCTTTCCAAAAGCGATTTATAAAATTGAGCAGCGAAAAATGTGGATACGTTGGGTACAAAAAATAAAGTAAGTATATTCTTTGAGATTATATGATCATATTTTACCTCGTTTAAAATAATGGTATTTATTTAGAATACGGGCCTCACCTCCAATATCAATAAAATTATGCTTAATCGACATGTGACTACGGGGCATGTACATGTCGCTACATTTCATCGATATGACAGGTAAAACCTAAATAGTTGTCAACTTTAACGATTAATATCTCGCTTCGCGAGGCAGACTGCCGCGTTTTTCTTCCAGATTCTTTCGTTTCGTGTAAAAACGCGTCAATAATGTATTTTGAATAAATAATCAAAACAATAATTTTTTGTTCTTGTTTAAACGTTTTTTTATTTATTTACGATTGACTTGAATTTCATTAATATTGATATACTTACATGTAATTGTACCTTGTACGGAATAGCATTGACAGATGTTTGCGGTATTACACTGCACCTTATTAAATGGCTTATATTTTCATTACGCAATTCTTCAACGCGAACCACATGCGATATTGCTAAGTCTTTTCCTTTTGGTATTGAACTTGGATTAAATTTAATGTCATGAGTGACAGGTCCAAATCCCGTTCGTATAATAAGATTCATTGCAAAAAGTCAGAAAGAGGTTAACCTTTAAAACAAATGTAGGTTAATTTCTCTCGAAAAATCTTTTCAACTATAATTTTTGTAATATCATCATTGAAATTAAGATTTAAATTACCTAACGACAGTTTACACGTAGCTCGAATATTCACAATCGTTGACAGCTATTCCATACAGCTATTCCATCAAAAAGTGCGATATTTCACTAACCGTGGCAGCACTAGTCTCTGCGCACACAGCGAATACTGCGTAACGTGAGCCAATTACGGGTACAATGTTACAGAATAAAAAAGAGAAAGAGAATTATTAACAAGAGAAAGAGAATTATTAACATTATGAAATTGTTCTAATGAGATGGATACGTAATAATTTATCTACCGTAAAAAATTGTCTGCGACGAAAAATTAATTAAAGAAAAGAAAGAAGCTATAAAAGCAAAAAATCTGAAAACTATTTTGTCGAAAGAAGGAAGCTTTGTCTCTTAAAAAGTGTATCAATGTTAAAACTTGGTTCGAGAAGCTCTGAGAAAATCACGTGCTCCATTAGGGAGAGATCGTTGATGAGAAAATGTGGTCTCGCGTTTCACCAACCCCGAGCGATACAAAAGGAAGCTTGAAAGGGGGGAGTAGGCTAGGAAGATTAATGAAGTATCTGCCGTGAGAGAGCAAACTCAATTTCGCTGGGCCACCCGGTATCCGATCGACCGACGCGCGTATTCTGGAAATTACGAAGATTTACCGGCGAGCTGTTGCACTTCCACGTGCGGCCACACACGTATCAAGAGCTCCGGGAGTTACTATCCGCTCTCCCCGCATGAAGCTCGGATAAACACGTATATATATGCTCACACCGCTGTAATGGCGAAATCTCGAGAAACCTCTCGCTATTAATTAACGTGCGATGCTCTGTAGCACCGATAAAGGTATATACCAAGATTTCCTTCACAAAATCGGAAAATACATGTAGATTAAAAAACAAGATATAAATATTCTTGTTTTTTTTTTAATCAAGAATTATCTAAAATTTAACTAAAAAGCTATATTTTTTCTAATTGTGTATTATTTATCAGAAAATGAACCACAAATGACAATTATATTCTGACTTTAATCGATACTGTTTGACGATACTATATATCATTTCACGAATTTTTAGTTATGTTACAAAAAAAGACATATAGCTGTCAAACGCAGCGATAAGAGGCAACGATAAAATCACGATTTCCTCGACAATGGAATCGTGCAGAAATTGAAGTTACAATGTTTTTAGAGAATTCGAAAAAACTTTGACACAAAATTCATTCATGTGTATTGTAAAACAAAATTTCTTTTTTTTTTTTTTTTAAACAATATTTCTCGTAGATACGATCGCGGATGCAACGATTTTCCCAGTGGCAGATTTCATTATGATTTGCTTTACAGTGCTCAGAGTCTGAGCCTCAGACAAAACGCGTAATATTCGCGTTCATAACTCAGATCCCGAGGCAAAAGGTAAAGAAGTTTATGTGTCACATAAAATTGCAACCGTTCCCGAAGATTAAGAAGTAATTGTATTAAGTTCATAACATTAATTTTGAACTCGGCGATGCGTACCGGCAAAATGTATCTTCCTTTTTCATTAACACTGCAGTCTCGCAGTTTCTTATTCTGCTTAAGATGGTTAACCTTTCGTAATAATAACATGCATAAATTGTAATTAACTTAAAAACATCTTCCGGTGTACCTCTGCGAAACTATATTATATTAATTTTCGAATTGTTCTTGATCATATTTATTTTAATTTTGAGACTTCCCCTTTTAATCAAATTAATTAACATACCATCATTTTAATTTCTCTTTCTTTTTAAAAAAATTATTTTCTCCCAATTAAAAACGAGAGTAAGACGTGAGAAACATAAAAACGGCAACGAAAAGTCCATTAATGGATCAAGTATTTAGCGCTTGAAATACTGCGCGCGAGATGATCCGACAAGGATTGAATTATTTGGTCACCCAGTATACATTTTCCGAGATATTCCGAATGCAGCAGAGATCTAGCGACACCCTGTTGCTTCGACGCGGAAAAGTGTGCGAGCGCACACGGACACGTCCTCGCGTTCACGTCCACGTAACAATGCGGTTTCCCATCCTCCAAATATTGCATGTGTGACGCGGCACTCAAAATTACGAGATACCGTACGAACGGTCGTCGGTGAAAATATCGTAAATAAATGCACACTTGCCAATTTCACGTTTTTCGAAAATATCGAGACCATGGTCATATATAGGCATCTGTACCGTTCCTTTGTTTCTCACGTTACACTCGCTGGTGTTTGCGGACTTCTCGAAAACGTAACCGGAGCCAAAAAACAAAAAAGGAAAATAAAGCCAAAAACAATGATGCAATGGCTCGATATAAAAAAAGGGAAAAATTTATTGATGAAATAAAATAAACAGAAACTACAGTATCAAATGCTCCAAAAGAACACAAAATGTATGTACTATCAAAAGTAGTACGCGCGTGCAATTATTTTGCGAAAGTGGAAGACGTTTTGCAGTGTCGCTTAAAATGAAATTGATATGTTATTTAACCGATAATAATCATCGTTATGTTTTATGGCTCATTGGATGTGCCACGCAGCACGCTATGGTATATGGCACCATTTATTTTATCGTGTCTCATAAATTGTAAACGCGATACTAAAACCGATAGTTTAATATAAGAAATAAGGGTAATTATGACAACGGGTTTTTTGCGCAATATTTTCTTTAATAAAATAGTTGGACATTTTAGTTTTTAACCTTACAATATTTGTCTGCATTGAATAAATCAAAAGTTAATAGGAATAGACTATACTATACGTATAGATTGATGAATCTTTCCTACTCTCGTTTTCAAAGAGCACGCTGTTAAAATGCTACCGTCTATTTCAAATGTACCCTGCATTTATTCAGCGATGTTATCGCATAAATGTATAATAAAGCATTGTTACCGCCGAACAATTCGTAATGTTTGCTCGCGGAAGAAAAACATCGAACGGCTTTCGCGTAATTGCATTCGGCAAACAACGACGACGGTTGCGGACGTCGAGGTAACGGCAAGTTGGCCGATAAATTCAGACCCTCAGGGAAAATGGACGGCATTCATTTTTTAAGACACGGAAATATACCGGCTGCGCGCTGTTAAGAATGACATACGGTCGGGCGAAAGTTCGTGCGATACTCCCCCATAAACACTCATGTTTTTTCGCTATTAAAAATAGCCAAAGCATGGTCTTTTCCACATCGCATCAACATAATTTCTTTCGCAAACAAAAAAATACGTATCGATGAAAATATACAACGGCAAAAAACGCTGCATAATTAATGAAAACATAAGCTGCATAATTATTAAATGCCAATTGTATTTTTATCTCGAAGATAAGAAATAAAGTACGAACTTGATGTATTACACTGATTTAGAATTACTCTCATTCAATACTGTTATCTCAATCCTATGCAAGAATATATGAGAATTATAATATTAAATTTCAAAATAATTAAATTTAAGTTTACTCTCTTTAATCGATCTATAATTTGTCAAAATTCAGAATTCAGAATAAAATTCTATTTATAATTTTATAAACTATATAAGTATATGATATATTTAACACACACGTATTTAATTCTTCCAATATTTTTTTATATTACACACAATACAGCATATTAAAATTCTATTCTACAATTTCATGTAAATTATAGATCGTCTAAAGCAAATTTAAAATGAAAAATATCTGAAGAGATAGAATAAACATATGTATAAAATTATAGACAAAATTCTGAAATCTGACGCTAATTGTAGTTCGTTTGAAATAACTTTTACACAATATGTATCCTGAAGAAATTGAAAGACAAGAATAAAAATATATAAAATCGTCTTTCAAAATTAATTTTGAATATGTTTGTATAAATATGTATACAATATACATATAACTACTTTTTTCATATGCTCGTTAAAAATAGTAATTTTTCGCAACGTTTATATATAATATTACAAACATCGCATCAGAATTCCAAATGTCGAGAGACGAGAAATTTGATCTGCATCGAGGAGTATCGTTCGATGAACGCGTATTAATTGTTCTGAATTGCAGCCTGTAAATTTAGCGCAGCGATAGTAGCGTAAAATATCGCGCTCGTTAATATCAAAATGGTTATCGTGCTGCAAAAGCGATAATTCGCGCGAATCAGCGGCAACCTTTTAATCGTTTCCTCCATTTTTGTAATTTTAAATAAACTCTTTCCCGAAATAATTCTATCTCAAACCTCGGAAAATTATCTACTATCCTTTGCATCCCTTCCTTGCAACATAGATGACACGCTGGAAACAAGAAAATTCAATCTGTCTCTTTTTCTTTTTTTTTTCTCTCTTGTTGCCGACGTCTTAATTTCTTGTTATAAAGATTGACAGCAGAAAAACAGAAGACTGCCTTAAAAGCAGAATGAGCACCAAAACGCGACGAGAGACACTTGCCGTGATATTTCGAATCTCTGTAAAGCGAAGGATTTTCAAAAGATCCGTCAAAAAAATGTAAAAAAGAAAAAAGAGCAACAAGAAGATACTAATCTTTCTATCACGCAATAATGTTGTAATAATGAAAAAAAGACTATTAATAATGATTATAAAACTTTGTACGTAATAATAAAATAATATTGTCCAGAACGCATTTGCATCCATATATGTTATTTTTGTAGAATATATTTACGTGGGTGGATAAGCGTAGAGTTTCGTAGAAAAAATTTTAAAAATGATAAACACGTCTAAAGATTTTAATTTGCCATCGAATATTTGCCGTATAAACATGTTTACCTTCCGACATTATTACTAAGATTTCTCATAAAAATGCACGAACGCGCGGACGAGCAAACATCTCATATTTTCCAACCGGCAACCCTCGAAGCGCAACAAGTATATTGACTATCGATTGCAGCTTCCCTAGGATGCGCGGCGGGTGCTAAACGCTCACAACATGGAATTTACATGCTCGACTGGATTGTGAAAAGCAAGTCGCATAAGAAATAGACAGGAGTGCAAATAAAACTCCACCCTCCCGCCTTTCCGCTATTCCAACTCAAACATTTCATTTCCATGAAAACATCCGCACGAAAAATATACGTGGAAATAAATACACTCGGGAATTGCATCGCGGCATATTGGTTATTGTCGACCCATAATTAACCCGTCGCTGTTAATTGTTTCTTCATCAAATGTGGAACAAACATTTAAATTCGGTGAATTTGAGAAGAATTTTAATTATTCCAAAAACATATGCAATTGTGTGTTTTCGCGAGAGGACTGAATTTTGACAGGCATATTTTAATTTTTTACAAACTCAATTTTTAAACTTAAATCATAATAACATGTAATTTACGCACGTATATTTACGATAAACTCAATCAATTTCACAAATTAAAAAGTTCAATCATGATATTACTAAAATAGATTTTATTAGAAATTAAATAATTGATATATTTTCTAAAAATTGTTTATATTTATTATAAATAATATTATACTTTTACTTATGTTTTATTTAAAAAAACAGATATATCTAATACTTTTAATATTTTACAATTTAAATAGGTTTAATCGAGTATATTTTTTATATAGCAAGATTCGATTCAATTTCGAGCAGTTTAATAACTATATTTTTTCCTCATTTTTTTGTCGATAAATTGCAAAAGTGCTTTTCCTCCCAAAGTACCCTTCTTCCAATTGCGTTCACTCGAAAAGATTTAACTCTTTCGGACGTTATCGGCAATAAGTATAGTAAAAGAAAATAAAGTGTTATAATCCCCCGTTTTCAGTAAGCTGTTCCGTGAAACTTTCCTTGTGTTATATTTTGGTTCATTTATCACAGAGGTGGTTTTCTCGAATTTTTCAGAGTAAAATCCTGCCGGCTAACACTCTTACATAATCATAAACAAAGAAAAATAAATTAAAATAAATTTAATTAAAAAAGAAATAAATATAAGATAAATATATGTACAGGAAAATATGTTCCTAATATCGTATTTTTAAAAATCAAAATTTTGACTAAAAACTCCCATAAGAATATAACTAAACCGTATTATTTTATTCCAAGATTATGATCTCCATGGCATGAATGTGTTCAAAATTTACTTTAACTATCTTTTCTGAAGGAAAACAAAAAGTAACATTTGACGACATCGAAAAAAGTATTCCTAATATATCGCACCTTTACACATTTTTATTAAAATTACAATTATGACACACAATATATGCTGGAAATAGAAACAACTCAAAATAGGGCACATAAGGTTGGTAGAGATATCCTCTTAAACGATTAAGAAAGCCCATGGGATTTCACGGACTATAGGGTGGGATGATATGGTCAGCATCCCGCCTGGCCGATTTACTCTCGGAAAAAGATCTTGTTACTCATTGAGCAGGAAGCTGAGGGAGCGTCAGAGGTATTCCAGAGGCAGACCAGTTGGGAAAAATGGGCGATATAATAAACATTCCTTATAGAGGGCGGAATTAGAAATACCACAAAGAAGAAATATAACCGATTAAAGCATCACATCAATATTGGTTAGCAACGAATATCTCTAATTTAGGAACAAAATTAAACACAATATCACATGTTTTCATGACAGAAATTCGTTTTTGATACACTTTTTTGCTGTTTTAATAACGGAAGACACCTATTGCGAAATTTCGAAACCTCGTTGAAACAATAAACTGCTACGTTACTTTTTACTTTTTATAGCACAGTTCTGATCGAAATAAAACAAAAGATGCAAAATTAAGAATAAGGACGATATTAGGTTATCAGTTCCTCTATATTATATATAATAACCAAGAGAACAATTGACGAATGCCAAAATTATTTCGTTGCAGTACGCAAATGGAACATTCGGAAGTATGAAACAGGTATTCAATTATGCTTGTTACAATATAGTGTAAATGTACACACAGTATCGATGAAGTTATAAATTCCGATCGAAATTCAATAATAATCAAATTGCATATTAAATGTGCTTGCAACATATTGGCAATTAAATGCACCAATAGATGATATACTATAAAATCGTGTATTGATCGTGTACTGATCGCATATTAAGTATATAGAAGAAAAAGTTAATTTCTTCTTAAGAAAAGCAATGAAAATTGAATAACAGCTCAATAAAAATATTTTTTCAATTGCTAATATTAAACGTTTTGACTATTAACAATCAAATTAAATTTCTATTAAAGGAAGTCGAGACAAATTGTATATCAGATAGATGTATAATGATCCAAAATTTAATTAATAACCTCTTCAAACTAATGAGCGAACCTATTCAAATGATGAAATGTACTATGATATTAATTTCATATCTGTTCAATAACAGAAATGATTAATCTATAGTCAACGAATTCTGTCATCAAATATGTATAACTCTAGCATGAATTACCATACCGTTATACTCGATTTGATAATATGACGATACCAAACTGGATTAATATTATATTGTAACATCTTGTATACATCCTTTCATCAGTATAATATTTTTATTTTCATCGCGAATTTCAGTGCGACTCAAATGCATCCCCGAAAATAATTAGATGCGATAAGCCGAGAAACGATAATCGTAAAACTCCGACACGAAAGATCAGTGACCACCTGAGCTGCTTATTATAGCGGACGTCGTTTAACGCGGCGTGTGATCATCGATTAACGTGCAATGATGCACAACGCCCACGTTAGCCGACAATAATTACGAGCCGCCCTCTGCACGTTACGCGTCACGTGCATTAATCGATCCTCCTTGCGACGTAAGGACCTCGTCTCGTCTCGAAGAAAAAAGACACGACGCACTCATAAATATTTGAGTGAATGAATCCTAATTAAACGTGTCTCGACCTTTAGAATTAAGACAGATCGATTTGTCGATTTACTCGGTTTTCTACTGTACAACGTCTTAAGGACACTCGGACTCCAACAAAGAATTATTCAAAAATTTGTATTCGACTTTTCTTGAAATTATCAAGATAATAATAAAATTATTATAACAATAGTTATTATATTATAATAATAATAAAAATTGATGATTAAAAGTAATTAAGAGAAGAATAAAATGCTGTCTTGAATTATATACTGCACGCGTGAATAAACTACAAAGTTTAAGCGAAATAGTTTGCAATACAATTTTAATTTGAGAGTGCTGGACTGTTTAATCTCTTTTAAGAAGATTTAACATTGTATGTATTATATATATAGATAATATATTGAAGATTAAGGAATAGTTAACGTAGTATCTAATTATGTATATTTCGTGTTACATTAAATAACAATTCGTGACTTACAATAATATATAAAATAACATAATAAGCTTTCCAGGCTTGCTGCTATCAATATGTAAATAATATATTACATTTGTACATAATTGCTCATCCTCCAGGGAATAAATACATACAGTTATTTCCGGAAAAAAGTATTACAAAGAAGATTTAATCTTAGAATCTTAGAGAAGTATATTATTAATATTCTCCCACACAAATACTTAAACATAGAGGATTAGGAGCAAGAGATTTAATTGAAGCTATTTTCAGTATTACGAGGGAAGAGGAAGCCTGGATAAATGAGTAAATGCCGAGTAAAATTTTCACAACGCTTACGTCACGGGGTTGACGTTAACGTTAATAATAAAATGAGAAAAAGAGACATAGACTCTTTTCGCTTTTATTATAATCACTATACAATTATTTTAGCAAAATTACGCTCTGACCTCCGACAAACATCCAATACTTAGCAGTTCAATGATAAACTTTGCGTTATCTTATTACGTTATCTAACGAATTCTATTTAAAAGTTTTACGCTATAAGAGTAACATTATACTCGTAATACGATCTTCGATATCTCCCTGCCTTAATGAATAATTGATACTTCCAAAAGGAAATATCGGGCACGCAGATAAAACACTGAAATACTCGTAGTGAAAAAGAAAGCTCACCCTTATCGATAGAATCAAAAGCATTGCAGCAATATTAATTCGTCGCTTAACTCTCGCGTTAAATGGCAGATTTATGTATCTCACGGCGGATCTCCTCCCACTTACGTTAATATCGAACCGCACAATGCGCCGCCAGGTATTATCGGGAGTATGTTACACGGGGTGGTTAGCGATTAGCGAGATAAGGAGCGCAGAAGTGGTCTAGTTCCCGCGTCTCTCTACGGCGCGGCGGGGGCGTGCAACTTGTGTGCTCTGTAACTTTATTCGCCAACTCGAGTTGCGTTCAACACGCGAGCGCACTGTTGCGACTGCAAACACACGATATTCATCGGAAACATCGTAATTCGTGAACTGCTCGGAGAGCGCATCTACACAGCACCATCAGATATAGAACATATTCGACCTCTTTATAACGCGGGCTCTCTCAGGGGAGACCCGCCATCTTCTTTCCGCGAAAACGTCCGTAAAAAAAATGTAAACCCCCCAAACTTGGTAAAATGTAAATCCTCCGGCTAAATAAAACGGCCTGCGTGATACTCACGGCGAAAGATTTCCATTTCTTTGCCTTTTCCTCTGATGACATTTATTCCCTATGGGGAAAATTCCATCATCTAAACGCAATTCACGTGTTCTAACAAAAAAAAGGCGCGTTTATGTCAAAAGAGTATATAAAGCTGCTGGTCAGTCTTAAAATAAAAAAAAATGTATAAGCAAAAAATGCTTTATAATATATTAAAATTCATTCATCAAATTATATTTATTACAAATTTTTAATAAACGACGACTTTATTTTATATCAAGATTTGAATCCATTAATATTTTAGATAAGCAAAATTAAATTAATTGCGCTATTTTACTTTTAAAACACTAAATTGTTATAATCCAAAATTAAAATTAATTATCGCAAATGGGCAAATAAAATTGATGATTTATCCCGAAAATTTACTCAAATTTATTCATACTAGCTGTATAAAAGATTATGTTATTTATACTGGAGTAATTATAATGATTTAATTGTGTGTTTAAGTCATATTAGATTTATTGATAGCAATACTTTGTTCAAATAACAATATCCGTTAATATTACGCCCTCGGCAGCCTGATAACAAAACTGCTTCATTTCCCTGTATACGCCACCCGATAATATTTTCCACTTTTCGCCACGGCATTCGATTGCCGTTGGCGGAGACAATTTTCAGGACAGCAATTGCAGTCGCGCAATATCTGGTCGTAAATTTAAAACGCGTCCGCACTTTCCGCCTCAGTCGAAGACCGGATTTACACGCGTAATGTACTGCAATCCTGATATTGGCAATCCGGCTACGATATAGTGTAATGACAGTAGTCGTCGTCATCGCTGTATCTGATGAGACGTTCGAGTACGTGCTTCATACGCGTTCCATATACCCCGCGCAACACACGATATTGATATATAACTCCATAACTTCAATGCACGATTTAACAATGCACGCGGACGTCTTCCGGCGACAGATAATTAACTCAAATAAAAGAGAGAGATAGACAAAGAGAGAAAAAGAGAGAGAGAGAGAGAGAGAGAGAGAGAGAGAGAGAGAGAGAGAAAGAAGGGAGAGAGAATGACGACCTATTTGCTCTATTAAAAATCTTCTTGAAATATATATTTACGTAGAATATATACGTAAATATATATATTTATATAATTATATAATTTATTTATATAACAGTTACATAATTATTTAAATATCTAATATATTATTTACCTATGCGTATTTATACTGTAATTTATATAATTAAATATATGCATATACACTTAATTATATAAATTACATCATATAAATGCATATAAAATAATACATATAATATGAGTTGTCTAACGAAGAGTAACATTATATACCATCAGTAACATTATACCCGTATATAATATGATCTTCGATATTTCCTGCCTTAATGAATAATTGATACATAATTGAATAAACAATATACATAATATATGTAAATAAATTATATAATTATGTGCAATTAACATCTAATTAAATAATTCTAATTAAATTACATAATATTTGCTAAAAATGGTTAATATCTAGCAAATATCTAAAGCTCGCGTAAGTCTAGCCGTCTTTCAGAACATCTCGTCTATATATGGTAAACACAAACGTGACGTAAGAGTGTCCATTTTACGTGTACACGAGTCCTAAATAACTCCTATCTCATCGCATCTCCTTTCATCGCAGGAGAAGCTCGCGATTAACGTCAACATATCCGCGCGGTAAAAAGAACTGATTACAAATTCTGCGAGCAGTGATTATGCAGAAATTAGAGATCGGGATATCAGCATGATCGAGAAAGATGCAATAATTCATGTAACTACATAAATCATAGAAAGTATATTGAGGAAGGCTTTCACGTCGGCTGGACTACGCGATAAAAAAGGACGATAGAGCTCTGTAATTGTGATTGCATTACAGAGATAGAGATCGACAGGTACATATACTATAAAGATAATGGGTAGAACAGCGTATGTCACTTCTGTCACTTCGTGGTAATAACTGCAGGTATATAGAAGCTTGTTTAATTTTTTTCAATTCAATCATTTTCATAATTTTATAAGATAGAAAAGATTTTTAGAGGGAATTTCTGAGTCAGCCTGCAGTTTGCACAGTAAGACTAGAATAATAAATCTTAAACAACTGTTCCTTCATTTTCTTTTCTGCTTTTCTTGCGTTGTATACAATTTTAAATAATTTTAGACACACGCGGATAACGAATGGCAAGTGGATATGAAAATTTGTTAGAGAGAATTTAAGAATAATTTGACATAACATAATTTGGTAAAAGACAGGCAAAGACGCAAAAATAATTAATGTTAACAATCGACCGGAGTCTAGATTCTAGAATATCTGTGTCGCGACAAAACCATTGTCGTTAATGGCCAGGGTTTCGTGGCTATGAATATTAAAGAATTCGTTCAGGCCAGCTCTCATTAAGGCGACATTGTTAACGAAGAATTCTTTGCGTGATTCAGACAAGCAAATTGCTGACGGTAAAAATATCCTATAAAAATGTCCACTGATTATTTCTTATTCATTTTTCTTACTCTTCGATCTCAAAATGCAAACAAAAAATTTACAAAAATTGATCTCTCATTCAGAATAAAAAATATATTAAAGTAAATTTTTACTCCAGATATATATGTATGGAAAGAAAGAGAAAAATTGCAAAAGTGTGTAATCCCGGAGATTTTGTCAGATAAAATATTGATAATTCTAGAGTAATTTACTGTTTTAACTTATTTCCTTTTTATACGAGATGTATATATCTTTGCTCTGTAAAATCGTAGTTCTGTAAAATGCAATAGAGCTTATCTTTAATACAACATCCATTTTCTTTCGTAATTGTTACGAGCACGCTTTCTCGTTAATAATATATAAAAATCCCGGCACTTTAAATTTATTTCCTCTATCTCAAATCCAACGGTTGTATCGATCTCGATTCTCGATGCAGCAGGAAGCATCGTAAAAGGTAACAAGCCAACAGTCCGCGCCTAGCAACAGGTGGACCGCGGGGTCATCGCGGAGGTTTGCACACACAACGCGGCCCGGGAAATCGATAGTAATTATCCACCAGCTCCCGCACGTAAATATCTCCGAAGTATACGGACTTCGTTTTCGCATCATGCAAGTGTATGTAATCGAAACGGACATTCTTATGACGAGTTCAGCGTAAAGTGGATTGACTGAATTCTGAATTTTATCCTATATGGTATACACATCTAAAAAGCAGTCAAGTAATGTTTTTTCATCACCGACCATTAGTGCATTAATGGGTTAATGGCTAGGAAAACAACATCTATTTAAAATGTTAGTAACCTAATTCTATGTGGATATAGTCTGTTGCGAGATAGTCAAACAATAATCAAATTAAAATATTCCGATTTTATAAGTTTTCTAACAAGCAGTATTATCTAGCAAACAAACAACTGCTTATAAAAAAAAATTTAAAAATTTCTTTAAATTAAAAATTATATATTTTTTAGTACTTTTGCAAAATATTATTTTGTAGTACTGTATTGGTTGAAAGAAATTAGAATTTTTCAGGCATTTTCAGAAAAGAGCATCAATTTTTAAGAAGCAAGAATACAATTTTATTCCCTATTTATATGTATGTATTTAAAAATGAGATTTAATGTTTAATTAAACTGTTTAACTATAGATTTGCTTTATTTCATTTTATCTTATTTTAAAACTCATTCTAAAGTCTTATATAATTTGTTCTTTTAAAAGTAACCTCAGTATTTCCTCTCATTCCCGTCTTTTAAATGCAATAAGAGTTTCAATTTGAGATTATATTATAATGACGTGGGTATCTCACGACATGACATTGATATTATAATGTAAAATTGTAATTGGGACTGTACCCGAACCGCAAGCACACTGATAAAATATTGATCGCCGCCGGTGGGGCTCCGATAAGCAACGCACACCACAGCGTCATCGATAGCAAAACGTACCCTCAAAGGCAACGTCGCTGTAACGCCTCTATCGTCATTTCAACCTCCAATCTTGGCTCCTACCCGTCCGGAAAGAAACTGCGAAAAATCACCCTTGAGAGCAGCCTCGGGTTCCAATCAACCCCTCCGAGAAAAGAACGGTATATCGAATTTTCCTCTCCGGGAGGGTGTGATGAGGGTGTCCGTAATGTCGCGAGCGTTTACCCCGTACATACTAAGACACTATACACTACTGTTCTGGCAAGAGAAAAAAAAAGGAAAGATGGAAGGGTCGGCATTTTATCGATGTGAGAGAGTATTTCTGAATAATCGGAATAACTTCCTCTTGCAAATTTTCGTGAATAATACGATAGATTAAATAAAATTTTCATCTTGATAAAGAAAAGCTATATAAGCAAGTTTATTTCGTATTAACGCGCAAGTAATTAATCCGTAATCTATTTATATAATAAAACTAAACAAATAAAATTTATAGTAAATTAATTTTTTTCGGATTATTCGTTTTTAATCGAGAGATGAGATCTTTGTTGTCCGTTTAGCTTGATATAGTTCAATTAATTCGCGAAAAATCCCCCCCCCCCCCCCCAATTCAAAACATCGCTCCGTAAAATATTCACATGCTTCACTGCGCCGCTAACACTTTGCTAAGAGTTTAATCCTACGAATTTATGTAGGCGTATGTTCCACTTAGGTCCAACGCGCTCGCTCGATCGATGTGTGCCGGTGCGCCATTTAAATGCAAATCGGTTCGCTCTAATGCTGATTCACTTTTTGTCGGCGTAAACGGAAACGGCGAGACATAAATCATAAAATCGGAAGAGGCATGTGCTCGCGAGATTAATTAATGTCCATTAATTTATCGCGGAGAGAACGGAGGTACCTCTCGACGATGCATCTCTCTCGAGAATCACCGCGATCGCTCACGGCCTTGCAAAGCGCGCGTGACGCGTGCTTTCGAGTTTACAGGAATTCCGGTGGCCACTTTATCGAGCATGTGATGAGCCGCCGAGCAAGACGATGTTTCTGTGCCGAGCTACACGATAGCTTCAAAGATCAGGATATGTTGTGCCTTCGTGCAGGAAATGTATTACGGTTTCGCGCACAAAGGACCAAAGGCGTATCGCTAAGGTTATTCAAAAGGATTCAGTTACTCTGTCGAACAAAGACATCTTCCATTAAAACGCGCTCTATAATGATCCGAAGCGTAATTGTAATTACTCGAGAACTGCGTCTGGAAATATAATTTACTAATAGTGAGGATCCGAGACAGAGAAGACTAAAGTGTTTCAGGCGATTTGCAATCTATAGCAACAACATTCCAAATTGATGCGAGCAATATTAGATTAATTTTAAAATTACCAGCGAAAG
Organism: Temnothorax curvispinosus; assembly: GCF_003070985.1. Taxonomy (NCBI): domain Eukaryota; kingdom Metazoa; phylum Arthropoda; class Insecta; order Hymenoptera; family Formicidae; genus Temnothorax; species Temnothorax curvispinosus. The sequence continues at coordinate 167,200 of NW_020221483.1, forward strand.
TATAATATCCCGTTGTTTCCCCTCATACTAATTTTTAAATTACGAGAGAAAAACAATTTTTAATTAATTTCGCATTAACTTGAAATTATCTTCGAGCTAGAGGTTCCCCGTTAATACAGCTTAAATTTCTTAAAATAATTCACTCTGCCTTGTTGCTGTTAAGTATGTGTGCGGATGCCAGCTGCGCGTAGTAAATAAAATTCGAGCGTGCGGTTAAATTTTCCCACCAGGGTAATTGCAATGTATTATGGCAGCGAAGAACCGCGACCTCGTTATAGCCTTAGTTGCGCGAATTAATTTAATTAATCTGACACCAGAGCCGCAATCTTCTTAGCACAGAAACCCGATCTATGACTTCCGCGCAGTATCCTTATACGTACATATGCATGTGTACATAATTCTATGTGCGCGGATAATACGAGGCGTTTTGAAACAATCTGCCTTTCAAAGATACGATTTCGTGATTTTCACAACAATGTCTTTCCACCGAATCAATTCGTCGATAACGCATATGCAACTTTCAACCCGAAAAATAGATTGTAAAAAGCAAAAGATGTCATAATATTAACAAAGAACAATGAATTTTATAATTAGTAATTTTTAATGCCGTAAGAACTTAGAATCAAACAATATTTACGAAAGTCTTCTTCCGTATTAAAGATAATTTTGTACAAGGTTTTAATAGCAATAATAATTCCAGAAAACTTATTCTGAAACTGTATAATAACAATTATTCAAAGATAATAACTTCATTGTATATTATATATAATTTTCTATATTATATATGTTTTCATAAGGAGGAAAGAATAAAAAAAAAAGTATATTTCCTGGAGATGATATTTGTACAATATCATCCCAAGAGCTTGAAAACGACAACACGTTTTGCTCTGCAAATAAAAGATCCATTTGCACAAGAAATTTGCTGAGAAAAGATAATCGACGAGTACGCATTACGGTCATATTTCAATTTAGATGGCTCTCTCCCTCAGCTGAGAGAGAGAGAGAGAGCTCTCGGAAATCGAGAAGCAAGCAATTTTTTCTGGAAGCATCGCGTCGTAATTAATGCCGCCTTCCTCTCTTCGTGAAATGAGGGATACTCCCTGTGATGAAAGGGAAGAACCTTTAGACAATAGATTGCTTGCTTCCTTGAAGATATAAGGATATCACGATTTTCTGAATAACTGCACCGAGGATTATCGCGTAATTCCTTGGCCTATCGAAGATTTCCTTCTAACATATAGGTACGTTAATTCTATAATCCAGTTTTTATTTTAACTCTAAAAGTTATAGAAAGTTAATATAGTTTATAAGAAATAATTATACCTTTGTGGTATTTATATAATATAATCCAATGAATATATAGAGTAAAATGGAAACTCGACAAACTCTTGCAAATGCGGATACGCAACAAGAAAATTATAATTAGGAGTATTGTCCCCTTTTCCCATCTCTCTCCCATCAGGTATATTGTATTAAGCGTATATAATCACAGAAATAAATAATTAATTATGATAGAGTACTTTGTATTTTACGAATCTTTTTTTTTTTAAATTGTAAGTAATTTCCTTCAGGTAAGTAAAAATGTAGTTATTACGTTTTTCTAAGACAAATATTGTCAGTATCTACGATAAAAGTTCAATGCCTCAAATAAGTAAAGTAAATCGTACTGTGAGTATACGTCGAGAACATTTTGATTTATTTTGCTCTGTCCTTTTGGATGACAGCCGAAGTTTCTTAAAACAAGCAAACCGTTTGAAAAACAAACAGACCGTGATGGCATTTTGAAAGGTTTCACATGCATTTTGTACGTAAATCTTTATACGTGAATCTAAAGCAACTCGCGCGAGAAACGGTTGTGCGTCTCGCTAAAACATAAATTAATTGAGCCTAATGGAGTCGAACAGAGTACACATATACGCATGAGAGTATATGCTGAAAGCTTGGCGCATCCTGACAATTCCCCGAACTAAAGCATCGACGTGTTCTTACTAATTAGGCTAAACGGCATATAACCGCGGCTGCAATTATGAGCGCGACAAGCAATATTGCGGCAAACTGTTCTGGCAAAGCTTATATTGATCCTTGTTCCAAAGACTCGCAAAGATGTTTCGTAATAATATTACGACTATCTCACAATGTACTTACACAGTAAAAAATTTAATGTCCCAGAAAGTCCACTCTAAATTTCGTGTTAAAATAACACGATGAATGAGTTATTTTAACACAAAATTTAGAGTGGACTTTCTGGGACATTAAATTTTTTACAGTGTATCGATGTCGATATAATATAAAATATTCCATACTGAATATAGCGTATTTTAATAATTTATTAGAGATTAGAATAAAAATTCTTATATAAAACTACTATCATAATGTAAATTACAACATTGCACCGTAAAACATAGATATAATCAAATTATAGCAATTTTCGAAAGAATTGTAGTACACATGAAACAATAATAATAAACATCATTCGGATCATTCGGATAAACATCATTTCGGATTTATTTTGCAAATAACAAAGAAAAGAAGAAAATTTCTCACCGCATGGTCGCCCTGCCGTTATGTTAGGTTAAGTCCTTCCGATGCCTTCCCAGACCTTCTTCTTTTCTCTTATAACCGTATTCATAGTCCTTCCTTGAGGAATAAAGATTCCTTGTCCTTTATTAGTTATTCTACATTTCATAAACCTTCCTTGATCGATTAAGGAACCTTAATGAAATGTAGAATGAGGAACAAGGAATCCTTTCTCAAGGAAGGACTATGAATACGGCTATTATTCTTCCGTTTTTTCTTGTGCCTTCGCACTCATGCTACAATCACTCGCAAAAATACGATCGCGTGCACGCCAATCATCTGTACTTGTCATGAACGCATTTCGAAAAGTAATACGATAATCCACGGCGGCACGAGTGAGCGCGAGTTTCGCGCCGAGTATATAAAACAAAACAGTGACCGCGCGTAAAACAGCACTCCGTCCGCAGCCAAAAACACAATCGAGAACACGTCGTCGCCATGAAATACGAGTATTTTATTCGTTACGAAATAAACCCACACTGGATATTCCTTGAAAATTCAAATTAACATACGGTTGCCCATATCTCATGTCTTTCCGTTACTCCGATCCTCAATCCAGCGTATTATTTCGCGTTCTCAATCCGAAAATTATAGGCGTATCTCATCTAAATCAGCGAACAATTCAACACGTAATGTGGTGATACATTTAAAGAAGTAAGCATTATAATATAATTATTATAAACGAGATAAATTACGATTCTCGACACCCGTTCGATTTCTTCTATAAATGAATAAATCGCGCGAAATATTTATCTGTAATAGATAGATTGTTTCGACACGCTTACGATAACTAATCGTTAATAGACGTCAATTAGCTGCGTGGACAATTTCTGTTTTCTGTTTGCCGAGATCGATGCACGTTTCGTTTCTAGCGCTTTTCGTACTCTTCCGATCGCCTCGGAGAATAATAATGCGGAGCAGTTCACATTACCTGTTCGCTCGCGAATGACGGCGCGGCGACCTTGTTTACCATAGCGGCCCCGCTATACGTTACACAAAAAAGTGCCGAGCGCTGATTACCGGTGTGTTTGTATATAATATTCGTTATCGCGAAATACGAAATATTTAACCGTTTAAAGCCCATTTTAAACGATTTATAACTTCAACAGAGCGGTAAAAATCAATTAGAATTTAAAAAAATAGATAACAAAATAGAGATTAAAGTGCCAATCACTGGCAAATTCTGGCGCGATATCATTGATTAACTTTGATATCGCTTACAAATCAAAAATTATTTTAATCTCGACAGTTTGTTAAAATTCTCCACTGTAATTAATTTTTGAAATTAGAGTATTGTACGGTAGGTTATGGAATGAGATGCACTGTAACATCGATATTAATTTGCAGCCCATGCAACAGATGCGCGACATCGATAGCTATGAACGCCGCAGCATCCATACGACTGTATATCCCTCGCAAGTGCAACAAGTCGCGAGTTAGAGGTAAAACCCAATTGTCGGAAGCAATCTGTATCGCGATACATCCCCCGATTGTACTACACGGGAAATAAGACCGCGAGATTCTCTCGCGTTTCTTTGTTTCTCTGCACGATAAAATCTGCGTTGTAAATAAGGAAAGAAAAATATATGTGCGGTCATATTAATCAAAATCGATTTATAGATTAGTTATAAAACAGTTTTCCTCTAATGAGAAATAATTTTTATAAAAACTCAGACAATTTGATATTTCAATAAAATTAAAAGAGGTTTGTTATATTTATAGTATGTTAACTGTTCTAAATATTTAAAAATAATTTGAAGACAAAATCATATCACAATTAGTACATAAAACTCGTGTAAATCGATATTCCGATTAAATCGGAAAAACTACCATATTCAATATTTGAAAGCAAATCAATAATTTACACAATTTTTTGATACATTCAATTCGCAGTGTATTTGGGTTAAAGTGATTCAATATTTCGACCAAATTAAAAATTGGCATTTTAATTAAATGCTAATAAATATTTAGAATAAAAGATTCATGCAGTGTAGATAAAAGAAATATTTCAGTATTTCAAAGCTAAATGAAATATTCTCTTTTAATTATACAAAGAAAATTCAGGAATCAAAATATTAAGAGGATGATAAAGAGAAATGCCGAGTTAAATTAAAATCGCGTTCAATAATTCCTATCCAGCCGAAATACTGAGTGACGAGGCTTTGTATTCGCTTTCAAAATTCTAAGTCCTCTCTCGAATGGAATAAAGCGTTTGACGATGTTTCAAAAAGCTGCACAAAGGCACTCAGATGGAATTTTAATAAACGGCACGTGACTGCGAAGGTAGATTCTGTCACGCACGGGAAACAGAAAATCTCGATAAAACCGTGCTTGATGTATTCAGTCCTGCTTACCGCTTATTTCATTACATTTGCATAAGCTCCCTAACATTCGCTTACCTAGCCGCGTTTTCATTATCATCCTGATATTAACCTTCGGTAACTAAAAGTTGTATATATTTCTTTTGAATTTCGATTTTGCTCACCCGTTATATATAATTTTATATTGAAAAATACATTTTGACAGCTTTACCGCCGTTAAGTGCTATGATTAATTCATATTGTCGTGGAAACTTTTCGTAGAGTGCACCATTACTTATATATTGGAGAAATTCCAATGAAGGCTATATGCAATAAATAAACAAAGGATGAATCTGTAGAGTAAGAGAACTGCGCGGCATGTTTTTAATTAATATTCAGTGTGTGTACCGCGAGAGTTTCACGATATATGAAGCTCATGAAATTGTTCCGTATTTGATGTTAAGAGCATCATTCTCGACAAGCTTCGGGGTTCAGCGCGGTGTCTGACTACTCACGGACTGTGCTACTGCTATACTCATGAAGTCTGCCGTTTCAAATTAAAGCAAAAGTAGGTTAGGTTACCTTATATGTTTAGCATCAAAAAGCACTAACAAACAATCGAATTTTCATTGAGAAAAAATCAACACAAAGTTAATGAAAGAAAATCTATACGCAGCATTTATTTTCTTAATTTAATGCTATATATATCTTCTTTTATAGTGTTGGAAATAATAAATATAGTTAAATAGATGAGTAAACATATGATTAAATGAGAAATGTATATAATTAATATATGAGTAATATATAAAATAAATGTATATACTACATAAATAATGTAATTTAATGTCGACAGCACCGGCAAAAATATTGTATAAATTTTTTCTATTTTTAGTTTTGTGTTCATTTCTACTGCTATTTAATTAATGTTTGGAAAAAGTATTATGCCTGTGATCCACATATACATAATTTTACATTTATTTCATATTTTTTATTTGCTTTTGTATAAAAGATAAAAAGAGCTTTTTAAAAAGTTGTAATCTTGTTATAATATTTTCCACCGACACGGGTATATATAATGGATCAAAATTACGTATATATATTTATTATATACATAAATATATATATTTATATTTCACATTTATGTGTGCGCGCGCGTGCACAAATGCGAAATTTAAATAGAGAAAAAAAATCGATGTTGCCTAACAATATAATACTTTCGATCGAACGTCGTGATAGCTCCGTAGTGTACGGAGCACCGGAAGTACTCTCGCACGGTTCGCGGGCTGAGGCGCCGAGGCTGAGCGAGTGAACAGTGCCGAATCCGGACTCCCAGGTCCGACGATCGATGCCCGGGGCGCGCTGCTATATATAGCCACCCCTGCTCTCTCTCCCTGTCTTTCTGCCTAGGCTGCATCATCGAGCCCGTCAGCGGTAGCGGGCGGCCACCTCACTCGCTCGCTCGCTCGCTGGCTCACTTCGTCCTTATCCTTACCCCTCAGTTCGGTCGACCGACCTTCTGTGTGCCACAGGTTCTCCCGCGAGCACAGCACCTGACGCCCCTCGCAAAACATTATCCTTACGCGAACAAAGACCCATTACCACGTGATATTATCACGACACTCACTCGTCTCATTGTCATTGTATAAGAAATAAGATTGAAATCTCTTAGGTTAGTCTTAATTAAAAGATTAAAAGTAATTTTATGTATATGAAGTTTCTTTAAGAGTATTTGATATATTCAATAATATTTGAAACAAACTGTTTTCTTAAACAGAAGAAGCGAAGATATTTTAATATTTAACTAAATATTTAACTAATATTAAACTAATATTTGCTCTTAAATATTCAACATTACGCATTCTTATTACGCAAGAGAAAACTATTCAATCTCAATAAATTATGCTGACGGGAAAAACCAACTCGTAGGAGGTAACGAGTTAGTCCATTAATGTGGCAGAAGGAAAAACGGGAGATTTAAATATTTCGATAGAAAGAGCACAGAAGGGTTGATAACTATGTTTTCTTATAATTTTGAAACGCTCCGAGAAAGAGAGAATACATGGCAGAGCATAAAGTAAATACAGAACAAAATAACCACGCGTATAATGATTACAATTGCCACTTTATATTAGTTATCGGTCCAATGGTAATTAATATAACTGATAATTATCTGCAGACACTTTCGACGTGATGCAATTATCGCGCGACAATTCAAAATGACAAAGATATCAATGCCATTTCCAATTCGTTACTAAAGCAGAGATGAAAATGAATAATACGTTAACGTTATTAAACATGTAACAAAAGTTTTATGCTTTATTTTCCCATTTATTTTCAGAATTATATTTTCAGATGAAAATACGTCACGTCCTTTTACAGCCGCATCTTAAATCCTGAATTTGTGAAATCACATTTACGTTTACACCCTCGGCACACGGGGCTCTCACGAATGGCTCACAGAGTCGTGAACCTGTAAAAATTGCTATTGATGCCCGCTTCAGTTTTGTTTCATGGCGGAATTCAGCAAAAGTCTGGACCAATCCGCCGGCATGGCAGCGCGAATGGAATCAACGTTAATACCAATATAACCGAACCTATTCGCCGCTCCGAGACGAGATATTTTTGTTTCCCAGATATTTTATTTGCGCTATTTTATTAAACATATACCGATCTTCGTAGAGAAAACTCCCTCGCGCTTTATTGTCCCTCGCAAATTCCCTCCCCCTACGGTTCATATGCCGTATGTGAAATGAAAGCTTTAATGTCGCACTTCGATTCGAATTTCATTCCCGATTTTCATCAAAGCCGTCATCCGCTGACGTGAATACGGTGCGAATATAAATCTGGATTTAAACCCGTGTATTGCGCGACATATTCTAAAACGATCTGTGTTCAAAATCGATTCTTTCACAATAAAAGTCTTGGAAATGACAATGCTCTCTGCAAACGATAATAGACCAAGAGCGTTTAAGTAAGATAAATTAAAGTCCTATCCCTGATTTGCATTTCAAAGAACTTCAAGAGGATTTTAATTTGTGAATCTACAATGGCGTATAATATTACACGTTAGGGGATCTCCAGAAGAAGCGTCCCATAAAATTTCGCTTGATAAAGATCGATATTTCGAGAGATGTGGATAATAGCGCGGATAACTTTTGATACGCTTTATATATCGCGAGAACGAAGCGTACAGGAAGTGTTGACAATAACGGTCAACGGTGACGGATGTAAAAATTTCCAAGCGGTGCTTTTTCATTCATCCGACGGCCTGGAATATATCATAGTAACCTGAACAGACGTTACTTCGTGATGCAACGCAAATCCATCAGCCGCCTCGCGCACGCGTTTTGCACAGAAAGGAGCAACAGCGTGAGACCGGGTCAGATGCAACAGGGGCGTGTAGCAAACGTATATCCGGAGGTGTTGAAGTGAAAATTCCATTTATTTCCTTTTGAGAAATTAAGATAAAGATGTCAAATAACGCTACCTCTACATTAACGATGTAGGTATTCTTTCTCGGAAATATATATGTAATAATAAAATTAAAAATTAACAAAAGTAATAATTCATATTAAGATAATAATTAACACAACAAATATTTTATTAAATATTTGTTAAATAACCAATATTCCTCTCTTTGATTCTTGCAAAAACGAAAAGTAAGACCTGACTTCTTTTATATAGCGATTTCGTCAAGTTTCTATTGTAAATTAGAGAACAAAAATATTTATACCAAATTAATTCAAACGTAATTCCTCGTATGAAATAAAGTACGCAGATTTAGACATTCTATTTATTCTTTCATATCGCGACTTTATTTTATTCTGAAAACTGCATCAAACGCGAGAACATCCTGAATATTTCGATGTATAAATAGTTTCGCGGTATATACTTCGGCAAATATATACTGACGCGGCACAAATAACGACGAATCCGCAATCGGCGGCGTTGAATTATTCGCGATGTATTAAATGAACAGTGTAAGCAAACTCGTTGCGCCTCAAATGGCGTTATTCATGCGCGATGAAGCGGCAGTATATGTATACGTACACGCTGTTGCGCGCGATGTCGATTTCCCCCGGATCATTAGACTCGCTATGTCGCGGCTTCCGAAATGCTTCTGAGACGAGCGCCGCATGCTGCTCGAGATAGCGCGACCGAGACACTAATTAGTATGCCAACGTTGTTGAACCTCCTGGGTAAAATCCATTATGATTGCTTGGAATTGGAAACCCGCTTTAGAGTTAAGCCTTCCTTCCTCTCGCTCGCGTACGAGACACGCCAAAACGCTCTACCCCCAAGATTGCCCCTACTACGTCCCGCAACTCCTAACGAGGAGCAAAGAAAAATTCTTAATTACCTCCGGGGAAGTTTCGAGCGAAGTTTTGTCTCAGTCGGGTATCCTCTATAAAAGTTGACGGAGTCGATAATTTGTCGCTAGTAGAATTTGAAAGTAAAAGGGAATTTTTACGCAAAGCAAAAAGCTTTGCATTTGTGTTTATGTTTACATTATATTGAAACAACTGCTCCACAGAGAATTTTCTCACTTTAAAACGCATTTAAATTAATTACATTTAATCAATTCATGCAAGAGATATTTGTGAAAGTAAATTAATATATCTCTTCAAAATACATTTTGAATTAATTAATGTGCTATATATTCTGTTTATCCTATATACTATGCTCAATATTATAGTTATATTAATTTATGTGAATATCCACAAATACTCTCATACACAAATAAGTATTAAATAAACTCATTTTTGTGCGGTTTAATGCGAGATGTCCTATTTGTTCGAGTAACAGGTATATTGATGTCAATCGACGTGAAGGATGATTCGATCGATAAATTGACGGCGGTGGCAAACAGAGAACCTAATGTTTCTAGCCATGGCAGACGTCCGCAAATCTAGTTTCCCACGTTCGCTAATTTTGCAGCCACGTGTACCATAGTTCCCTACATCAAAGGATTGATCGCGATGTTAGGCTCGTACCCGTCAATATAGCGTTTCTGCCTTTACAACGATGTTCCCCGTTGAGCAAACACTTGTAAATTGCCGAACAGTATAATTTTCTCTTTTCCTTTTCCTGTCAATATACGTCAAAGCACAATAAAACATATATAGATAGTTATGTGAAATTGACTTTTCAATTTACTCTTAATTATTTATAGAGAAGGAAAGAAGAATCTACAACAGTTCGTCAAATACGATTATCAATTAAAGAATAATAGATAATGAGATTATTTTGTAATGTCCACACACTAACATGTTTATCACTTATAAAATAATTAATTATAAAATTAGCAATTCCATGATTTTAAACATTATTACCTTTGTACAAGAACATAACGCCTACATTTTATTTTTTTGTTAGAAAAAGCCAACCGTTGGTTATTAGTTTTTTTTATTACATTGAAATTTTGAAAATAAAAAGATGATTTTTTACAAATTTGATTTGACAGGTACATCATTTTCGTCTTTATGCGCGCGATTTGTGTTTATTCAGGTATATCCAAAGCGGTCGGGAAGGCCGAGAAAATGGGAAAAGACTGAGTGGCTTGTGGTCAGCCGCTCGTGAAACCACGGCGGCGCCGCATAGGTGCATACATATGTGTGTATTTATGTATACAGGCGCCACATGTGGAGACAGCCACGTATTCGAAGACGCAAATATCGACATGAAACAGAGAAGAGCGTGTAAAAGTCGGAACGTGTTTTAATCCCTGTGGCTCGCAAGAATGCACACGTCGTCAATCGAATAGCTTCGGCCGTGAACGCGTCGCACAAAGCAATAAGTATTTAGACATTAAACAATTAACGCGATCAACATATCCGCCGCGTGACACAATTTTCACCTTTAAATACGCGGCTTTCACGTTAATCACTTATAATACGTGATATGACAATTGTCAAAAAAAGAGAGAGAGAGAGAGAGAGAAAGAAAGAGAGATTTGCAGACGCATTCACTGTAAATCCAAGTGTTATTTCTACACGTATAAATGTCTAAAAATAAAGGTATATTAAGCTATCTGAGCCAAATTATCAAAACACAAAAAATTTTATATGGAATTAATTTGCTAATTATTTGCTATTTTTTGCTTTTAAAAGTAATTTTTTTGCTCCAGCTATTGAAGGGCTGGATAACTTAAGATTAAGCTATCCATGCAGTCATTGTAAAAAAAAACATATATAAGTCAAAGCAAAAAGTTAATAATACCAAAATTATTTGCTATTTTTTGCTGGCAAAAATAATTTTTTTGCTCACACTATTAAAAATTTACAAAAAGCTGGGCTGGATAGCTTAAGATTAAGCTATCCAGCCCTTCGTAACTTTTTAATAGCTGGAGCAAAAAAATTACTTTTAAAAGCAAAAAAAATAGCAAATAATTAGCAAATTAATTTCATATAAAATTTTTTGTGTTCTGATAATTTAGCTTAGATAGCTTAACATATCTTAAAAATAACACATTTGAAACTCATTTTACATTTGCGAGTTAAATTAACACGTTTAATCGTATTAAATTAAAAATTAATACGTTCAATCGTATTAAATGACGTGATTTACAACGACAAGAAATGTGTAAGAAGAGCTTCAATTAAAATAACACACTTGGATTTGCAGTGTTTAAGTTAATGTCTAATTCAACTGCAATATCCTCGACAAATCGTTTGTATAGATAAATGTAGATAATGTGTTTCTAGTCGCGATGTCATCCGTCTACGGAACAACTTTCGAACGCGAAAGATAACGTAATCAGGTGCTTCAACGCGACAAGAGCGAAAAAGCGATCTATGTTACTAAAGACGTGAACTAACGTTCCGTACAAGTTACAGCTTTTTGACGAAGGTAATAAGATCTCACGTACGAAGTGTCTCAAAACTACTATAACTTCTTGTCACGTATAATAGAGAAGACATCTAATGAGTTACAAACGTGAATGCGATTCTCCGTTGTGTTCGTTATCAACAACGCGGAACAACATTGCAATCGATTTGCATACCAAATCACAAGGACAATATGCAATATTAAATAATGATGTAATATGATATCTTATAGAAATTAATTAAGTAATAAATTAATGTGGAGGAAAACACATCATAAAAATTAATACATTATTATTTATAATTTAATTTTATATCTATAATTTAATTATTTGGTAAAATATTGAATAATATTACTGTACGTTGACCACATTTTCATATATTCGATATCAATACCTCTTCATTCTAACTAATTTATTTAATTTGTAAATATTAATAACATAACGTAGAGATTAAGATTGCACGCGATAATCTTATAAATTGGCATCGATATTTTAAGATATTTTTTATTTATAGAGTATCACAGTCTTTCTTTCTTTAAAGGCTCTTAATTCTCACTATTGAGGCCACAAGGAATGACCCGTTCCGATTGTATCGGACGTATCCACAAATTGTCACTATCGCGTGATTTCACATTCGCTTCGCGTTCAGATACAATCATCCGGGTGGACACCGGATCGACGATGAGATCGCTATCTGCGAATGGAAATCTGCGTGCGACGGCACCCTTCTAGAGTTACCGGGTGATCAAGAGAAATTACGCGCGCCATGTTCGAAGACTCTAGCCCGCGAAGGAAACGGAGATCCAAATCAGCAGGGAAACAACTCGAAGCTCTAGTGCCGTATTCTTAAGGCGTTACCGGAAACCTAGAAAGCTTTAGAAACGCGAACGAGCAAGGTGTTCCCCGACCGCGGACTTGCGAGAACAAAAAGATCGATATTTTTCTTCAACAAACTTCTTACTTATTAATTTTGATAATTATATATACTTTCGCTTTATTTCTACGACCGATACTTTCGAAGAGATTACTTTCAAATTTCTCACCCTGTTGTATTTCATACATAAGATGAAAAACATGAGAAAACAGTAAAATAAACAACGACCATAGTTTTGTATGTAATAATGTGTAAAATTTACAAAAACAAGTTATACAAAAATAATGTAACATAAATTTTTTTTTAATTTTTTTCAAATCCAGACTCAAACATCTTTTCCCAAAACCAAAATTTTACATCCAAGGTAATTTTCAAAGTATCGAAAAAACAACAGAAACATTCTCCCTTTGATCAGTAACGTGCTTTAATTTTTTAGAAAACAAAAATGTCAATTTAATATCTTCGAAAGTATACCGATTTATAAAGAATAAGTTTCAAACGCAAGTCGTAGTTCCCCAAAATATAAAAGGTTCAATACCTATTTATTTCCGTGTACTAATTCGAGTGATTAATACAACCCACTAAGGCAGCCCTGCAGCTTTCGCGTGCAGGCGTAAACCATCGGTTGACTTGGATGCGTATACGAGCGTGTACCTACATTTCTAAAGCTTCCGCGAACGACGGAGAGATAAACACGAAAATCCATTGACTTCGCGATAACGATGACGTCGTGCGAACGATGCCCTATCTCGTTGAGTACCGAATTCTATAATGGAAAAACACGTATTAAAAAAAAGTCACGATACTTATAATTGTTTCTCGACGGTAACGCTGGGGCATTTTGTTGTTCACCGTTTTTCAGTTTACACAGAAAAAATATACAGACCGTGTATTTAGGTCATAACCGATTCAGGATGCGTTCGTTCCTTAAAGCAAAATAGAGGATATTCCGTACCGTGTTAATTTTGTCAGACGAAACTGTATACGTATCGAATGTTCGCAAATAACCCGTCTATAAATATCGTTCCTATAACTAAAATACACGTTTGTGTATAGTTTTACCAATTACTAATTCATCTGTCAGTTTATATTTCGAAGTAATAATTCCAAGATAAACGATAAACGCGCAATTATAATAATTGCATGTCTGAAAGCGCTTGTGCGTTTCAAATGCGTATCCCATTCGCGCGAAGTTTCAAATATCTCGTATCCAAGAGATCGCCGAATTTTTTCCGCGAGTACCGGCGTGTCAGTGTTGTTTAATCGCATATCGAAAAATGACGGATTAGACAAAGAGTGTAGCAATGGCGCGCGCGCGGCCCGCATTGAAAACCAACACAGATCGATTCTCTCTCGCGAGTAGCTCGATGAAACCATGTAACGAATCGTGGAACGTAATCACAGATAATCGCCAGATGTGGGAAGACCTATTTTTGTAAATAGCAGTCAATACACGAGTGTAGCGACAGAGGAGATCATATCTGCACGCGACAGGTCATGGAGGGCACATTTTTCTCTTCAACTTTTTTTATTTAATCGTTTTTATTTTCTTCCTTTAAAACCTTTCTTTCTTTACAAGTAAAAATAAAATAAGGATAATTATTTATCAGATTAATAAATCAGAAAAGGATTTATATTACATATAAAGTTACAAGTTAAAGGATGTGAAAATTAATTTTTATTTATTGATTACGAGCAAAGTAACATTTTTCGGATTACGATAATTTTATTGTATCAGCAAATTCGTTATAAAGAACGATCGTAATCAATTTTTGCGAGGTTTACTATTCAATGAAGATTTGTTCATCTCTGAAAGAACAATAAATTTATGAACATTTACACCCAAAAAAAAATAATCTCAGTTTTAGCGGAATCCGCTAAATTT